>NC_142737.1:1615000-1730000 GCF_051943395.1 Hippocampus bargibanti
CTATCTATTTGAGTTACTGAGTGTTATTATATGTTAAATTATTTTGTGGCTATATCAAAAAAATCTCCTTGGCGCCATCTTGTGGCCAAAAAACTCTGAGGGGGGCGGAGCTTCAATCGAAAAGACTTCTTGGGTAGGCGTCAATTACACTGCAGGGGTTTCTGTACGTGGCAAATTATTTTTCAGGCCCCCCGCCGGGTTTCAGGAAGCCCGGTTTGATAAGTGGCGCCCTAATATATTGCCGTACTCGTATTAAGAGTTCCAATTTGCGCGCGAGAGGGAAACGCCAGATAGCAAGTTAATTAACTCTCTGCCCCGCGTCCACCCCACGGCGTTGGGCGCGCGCCTAGCTTAGCCTTTCATGTTGCTAGCCCAAGATGATAATAATAAGAATACATTTCATTTAGAAGCGACTTTCAAAGGTCACTTTACTGTCACAGGATACCTTTTTTTCTTTGGGTGCGCAGCGGCAGCCACATGCACCAGCGTTCACTCAACCTGGAATAACTCATAGATAGATAGATAGATAGATAGATAGATAGATAGATAGATAGATAGATAGATAGATAGATAGATAGATAGATAGATAGATAGATAGATAGATAGATAGATAGATAGATAGATAGATAGATAATAGATAGATAGATAGATAGATAGATAGATAGATAGATAGATAGATAGATAGATAGATAGATAGATAGATAGATAGATAGATAGATAGATAGATAGATAGATAGCTAGATAGATAGATAGATAGATAGATAGATAGATAGATAGATAGATAGATAGATAGATAGATAGATAGATAGATAGATAGATAGATAGATAGATAGATAGATAGATAGATAGATAGATAGAGAGCTAGCTAGCTAATAGATAGATAGATAGATAGATAGATAGATAGATAGATAGATAGATAGATAGATAGATAGATAGATAGATAGATAGAGAGCTAGCTAGAGCTAGATAGATAGATAGATAGATAGATAGATAGATAGATAGATAGATAGATAGATAGATGGATAGATAGATAGATAGATAGATAGATAGATAGATAGATAGATAGATAGATAGATAGATAGATAGATAGATAGATAGATAGATAGATAGATAGATAGATAGATAGATAGATAGATAGATAGATAGATAGATAGATAGAGAGCTAGCTAGCTAGCTAGCTAGCTGATAGATAGGTAGATAGATAGATAGATAGATAGATAGATAGATAGATAGATAGATAGATAGATAGATAGATAGATAGATAGATAGATAGATAGATAGATAGATAGATAGATAGAGAGCTAGCTAGCTAGCTAGCTGATAGATAGATAGATAGATAGATAGATAGATAGATAGATAGATAGATAGATAGATAGATAGATAGATAGATAGATAGATAGATAGATAGATAGATAGATAGATAGATAGATAGATAGATAGATAGATAGAGAGCTAGCTAACTAATAGATAGATAGATAGATAGATAGATAGATAATATGTTTCCTGAGTCAAATAGCTAGCTCGCTAGCTGTATTGCTAGTAGCTAGCTAATAGATAGCTTGGTCATATAATAGATAGCTAGCTAGATATATTTTGAATATGTAAAATGAAAAATGAGATATTGTATATTTTTAGCATTTGTAATTCGTTATACATTATTTTTGGTAGTAAATTAATTTAAGCAGATTAACAACAACAACAAAAAACTAAACAAAAAACTGAGAAGCCATTTGGGAGCCAAAAGAGCCAGATCTTTTTTTGGTGAGCCGAACTAAAAGAATCGGCTCTCTAAAAAGAGCCGTAATTCCAGAACTGGCTGATTTTGGGGTTCGGGGGGCATTGCGTTGGGCACCCCACGTAGCACATCAATATTCACCGCGATAAGAACGCTGACGAGGAAACAGGAAGTTGGAGACGCAAAGCCAAGGTGACAAAAACAGAAGCTCCTTGGTGGAGGTAATTATCTGGAGAAGGGCAATCTCCCAAAGGGCGGCGGCAGCATTTTGGGGGGATTTTTTTTTTTTTTTTTTTTTTTTTTTTTTTTTTTTAACACAATGACAGTTCAATTATGATACTGCCGTTTTTATTTTTACACGCCGACATCATCCCGATTGTTGATGGCAACTAAATTTAATTGCGAACTTGTGGGGTGTGGATCTTTCCGGAAGGGAAATAACAAGAACAAAAGCATTTTAATCACGGCGCTTATTGATGATATGTCATTCATATTTCAACCAGAGTCGTGATTCATATTTTTGATTTGAAGTCCATATCAGGGGCATTGCTTCTTTTGCGGCACAATTTTGTCATTTGAGCAGATTGGCTGCCAAAATGGAAAGTGTTAATTCTCCGATTGGCTACAAGGGCAAATACGTTGGAGCCCCGTGAAATCTGCCTAGTAACAAGTGATGTCCATCTTCTGACCAATCAAACTTCTGTGAAAACTCTCAGTTTGCAATTGGTTGTCCTGTCAAAACACTTTGCGGGAGCTGAACTCACTCAGTAGCTCCCACAGGAAAGTTTGACTCACGTCTTAAACTGAACTAGAAGTCATCCATTTTGGAATTGATTTAGCTGAGTCGTAATTTTAACTTTAAACAAAAAAAAGAGTCAATCAATCCCCATTGATTGACACGAAATATTCTAGCTACATTCTGGAACCAGAATTTAGAATGAAAAGGATAAAGACTCTGATTCTGAATGAAAATGATTCAGGTTCTGAATCTGAATCAGAATGACTCTGAATCTGACTCTAACTTCCTTTCATCACTTTGCTGCTGTGAAATGTAAATTTCTCCACTGTGAGACTAATAAAGGCATATCCAATCCAATCCAATCCAACTCTGACTCTGATTCTGAATCAAAATGATTCAGGTTCTGAATCTGAACAGTATGACTCTGACTCTGATTCTGAATGAAAATGACTCAGGTTCCGAATCTGAATCAGAATGAGTCTAACTGTTACTCTGATTCTAAATCAAAATTATTCAGGTTCTGAATCTGAATCTGAATGACTCTGACTCTGATTCTGAATCCGAATCAGAATGACCTGATTCTGAATCAAAATGATTCAGGTTCGGAAACCGAATCAGAATGACTCTGACTCTTACTCTGATTCAGGTTCTGAATCTGAATCAGAATGACTTTGAATCTTACTCTGATTCTGAATCAAAATGATTCAGGTTCTAAATCTGAATCAGAATGACTATGACTCTTACTCTGATTCAGGTTCTGAATCTGAATCAGAATGACTCTGACGCTGACTCACATACGAGCTCAGGATTTGTGGCCACCATTTTGTAAGCCCCCCCCCCCCCCCCCCCTCTCGGCAAACTGGGAAGCGGGAATGCCCGAGCGTTGAGTGATACGCACTGGGGCGTTTTACGCGTGGGTTTAATCCCTCGAGGATTTCCGCGCACATCAAGGCCGTCGCGCTCTCGGCTCGATGAACGGGTCATGACAGCCCATTAGCTTGCACGCCATTGATCCGAGAGTGTGTGTGTGTGTGTGTGTGTGTCAATCAATGCTCATGTTTTATTGGCGGAGTCATTACTCATTTCATTGAGTGCATCCTAAAAGAGTGAAAATGGAGGGAAAAGTGCAAATGTAATCAAGTGGAAACGGGTCGCCCGAGTTCACGTGGGTTGTTGTTACGTCCATGTGAACATAGCGAGTCGTGAGGTCACTTACGTTAGTCGTGAGGTATCGCGAAGAGTCTTAACGTAATACTTCAGGATTTTGTTCCATTGTGTATTCTTTGTTATTTCGCTTAGTCATTTTAGTTCGATTCTATTGTCGTATTTTCCTGTGTATTAGGCGCACCCAAAAGCTTTTTACTCATGGCTGCCGCTGCTCACCCGCAGAAAAAAATATCCTGTGGCTATAAAGTGACCTTGAGAGTTTTGAAAGGCGCTTAGAAATGAAATGTATTATTATTAGTATTATTATTATTATTATTATTATTATTATTATTATTATTATTATTAGTATTATTATAAAATTAAAACATAGCCGTTAGCTTAGCCAGTGAGATTTCCTTTGGCCTGGATGATTGATTTGGTTTGATTTCCATATTTTTATATTTATAGCTATTTACCAGCGATCTAAATAACTAGCTAACCAGATGGCGGGCTTGCTGATGGATGGCGAGCTATCTACTAGCTAGTTAGCTGGCTAGTTGATGGTTCACTGTCTGTTGGCTGGCTAGCTAGCTTTCTATCTATTTGAGTTATTCAGGCGCGTGTGGCGCGTGTGGCTGCCGCTGCTCACCCACAGGAAAAAACGATCCTGTGACTGTAAAGTGACCTTGGTAGTTTTGAAAGCCGCTTATAAATGAAATGTATTATTATTATTATTATTATTATTATTATTATTATTATTATTATTATTATTATTATTAGCTCCAACGATTTGGTGGTCTAAAAAAAAAAATCAAAGTTCAGTGATACCTCAGCTTACAAACTTAATTGGTTCCCAGAATGTGTGACTATGGTGAAAAGTTTGTCTTCCAAACATTTATTTCCCATAAGAAAGCATTACAAATGAGAATAATCTGTTCCCAGGTGATCATAAAACATCATTTTCTACGAAATAAGCCTTAAAACTACACACATTATATCTTATTTTATGTAGAATAATTGTGCCATTGTATTGTAATTAAGGAAATAAACTGTACGGTGTAATAAAGCCGTTTTATGTACCTTTGTGATGGTCGTTGCCTGTTGATGAAATCCGAGTAAAGTTGCTGTCCTTTCTCGGCGATAATACCCTCACTCACACTGTCCCCTGCTATCTGCTTTTTGTTCATCCAAATCAACAGATGTTTTCCAACCTTTGCTATTGCCTGATACTTTTGCGTATACAACACAGAAACACCCTTAGCCACACGTAACAATGGTCGACTTAGCATACTGGTACTGGGACGCTAAGTCACGCAAACGCACACCTCGTTTGTGTTTTTCGATGATCTCCTTCTTCTGCTCCACCGTCATTTTCTTTAATGTCTTCTTAGGCTTAACACTAGCCTGTGGTGAGGTCTTTTTCGGTCCCATCAAAGCAAAAGTACTCTACTCGATAACAAATCACTTCTGCACTGAAAGAAAGAGGGTGACAAAAACTAGTCCGCCAGGCGTCGTGGCGCAGTGTGGTTTGTTTCATTTGCCGAAAACTAGTTTGTATGCCAAGATTATATTCTCGCGAATTTAATGTTCGTAAAGTAAAATGTTTATAAGCTAAAGCATTCAGTAAGATCACTGTATTGTCCACATAGGAATTTTACAGATTATCTGAGATCTCACAGTCAGACACACACGAACGTAGCATCTGCGCGGCTTGATCAAACAACGTCACTGACACTCAAAAGCGTTGCTGCGAATAAAAGTAAAAAAAAGGCAAAAGTAGATGAATAAAATATGAGCGCGCTCATGAATAAATAAAGTTTTGAGTGTCTTCAGAACAGAAGTGAGTGGCAATATCAGACGACAACGACGGCGTCGTCATCGTCGCGGTCGCCCGCGTTGATGAAAAGACGGCGGGCGAGCACACGGGCCTCTCCGCCTTTACATCGGCGATTTGTGTTTTCTCTTTTCACGCGCTGATATTGCTAACTCCACCTTTAAAACGCCGCAAATATCGAAAAAAAAAATACAATAAAATGCAGTTTCGAGTGTTAGCAGAGAAGTGAGCGGGTCTTGAAAGAGTACAAAAAAACAGTATTCTGAGTTTAGTCATGTGACAAACACAAGCTGAGTTGTGATTGGCCGATACTTGAGTGTGATGATGTCATTCCAGTCGACAACAAGTAACAAAATGGCCGCCTTTACCATATTTCTATGTCTATAATGTTTTTTTTAATTTATTTTTATTACATTTATAAAACTCTTACCAAAACGTCTTTCATGTTGTCATCATCGAGTATTTTGTTTCGAATTCTAAGGGGAATAAAATAAGTCTTTATTTTTCAATATAAGAAAATGCAGGAAAAGTGACGCCTTCTGAATACTTATGTAGGTAGGTAAGTAGGTAGGTTGGTTGGTAGATAGGTTAGTAGGTAGGTAGGTTGGTTGGTTGGTTGGGTGGTAGGTAGGTAGGTAAGTTGTTCGGTAGATTGGTAGGTAGGTAGGTACATAGGTAGGTTGGTAGGTAGGTAGGTAGGTAGGTAGGTAGGTAGGTTGGTATGGTAATATCAAATAGATATCAAATAGATAGCTAGCTAGGTAGCCGGCAACGGTGACCCCGTTCAACCGGGAATACCTCAAATAGATCAAGTAAGCTAACTAGCTAATAGATAGCTACATAGCTAGCTAGACAGTTCATAGATAGCAACTAGCTAGCTAGCTAGGTAGCCAGCAACTGGGACCCCGTTCAACCGGGAATAACTCAAATAGATCAAGTTAGCTAGCTAATAGATAGATAGATAGATAGATAGATAGATAGATAGATAGATAGATAGATAGATAGATAGATAGATAGATAGATAGATAGATAGATAGATAGATAGATAGATAGATAGATAGATAGATAGATAGATAGATAGATAGATAGATAGATAGATAGATAGATAGATAGAATGAAAGTAAAAAATGCTTCCCATTTCAACATTTACACTGCTGACTTTTTAACCTGAAAATGGGGGAAAAAAAATGTTTTCCATGAACACGCTTGCGTCATTCCTCACTTGTGAGCATCCATAAACGGAAGACAAATAACACGCTAAAGTACAACTGACACTTCGTGTGTGTCCACGTGTGTTACTCAGGTACATAAAAATGGCCAGTACGCGAAAACGACACAAAATGTGTTTGTATCTTGATAGCGTGTGCGTGCAAAGAAACATCCATTTGTCACACTTAATACGCATGTCACACACACACACACACACACACACAAGAAAGAAGAAGAAGAAGAAGAAGAAGAAGAAGAAGAAGAAGAAGAAAGAAGAAGAAGAAGAATTTAAGAAGAAATTAGTACCTTTCAAAACTCTCAATGACACTTTACAGTCACAGGATATTTTTTCTGTGGGTGAGCAGCGGCAGCCACACGTCCCAGCATTCACTCAACCCGGAAGTAACTCAAATAATAATAATATATATTTAAAATAATAATAATAATAATAATAATAATAATAATAATAATAATAATAATAATAATAATAATAATAATACATTTCATTTATTAGCGCGCCTTTCAAAACTCTCAATGACACTTTACAGTCACAGGATATTTTTTTCTGTGAGTGAGCAGCGGCAGCCACACACCCCAGCATTCACTCAACCCGGAAGTAACTCAAATAATAATAATATATATTTAAAATAATAATAATAATAATAATAATAATAATAATAATACATTTCATTTATTAGCGCGCCTTTCAAAACTCTCAATGACACTTTACAGTCACAGGATATTTTTTTCTGTGAGTGAGCAGCGGCAGCCACACGCCCCAGCATTCACTCAACCCAGAAGTAACTCAAATAATAATAATAATACAGTAAAGTCTCGTTATATCGATATTCAAGGGAATCCGAAAAAATATCGATATAACCGGGACTATCGATATATCCGACCCTGTTTGCATGTAATTTTCTCCGTGCGTGCATAGAAATAGTATCGATATAACCGGGACTATCATTATATCCGATATCGATATAACGAGACTTTACTGTATATTAAAAAAATAAAATAATAATAATAATAATAATAATAATACATTTAATTTACGAGCGCTCTTCAAAACTCTCAAGGTCACTTCAGTCACAGGACAAGTTAGATAGCTATCTATCTAGCTAGCTAGATAGCTAGCTAATAGACAACTAGCTGGATAGCTAGCCAATAGATAACTATCTAGATAGCTAGCCAATAGATAGCTAGATAGCTAGCCAGCTAGATAGCGATATGAACAATTCTTTCAATCAACGGTGAGGAAGGAAAACTCTGATAATTCTTCCGACTTATGATCCTTCAGTAAATCCAACAACTCTCCAAAAAAAGAAAACCTGCTCAAAATTGAGTTTGGAAACTTTTCTGCAGTCATCACTTTTTTTTTTTTTGGGGGGGGGGGGGGGGGCTGTCAACGTGGTTAAAAAAAAGAAGAAAAAATAACGCTTACAAAGAGTTGACGTGACACTCGCTTGCCAAAAAAAAGTGAGCCGGATGGTCAAGTCCGTAAAGTACGCACAGATGCGACACAAGATGGCGGCCATCTCAAGTTACGACGAAAGGGGGGGGGGGGGCGTAATAGACGAGGACCGGGAAGGGGGAGGGGGGAGTTAACAAGACGCTCCAGATGGAAGGCCGCCGTTGCCGAGGAAGTCATTAAGCGGCCATTTCATGTGCGCGTGCTAGCCTAGCGAGGACTCTAATTGCGTGTGAGCGCAGATGCCAAAGTACATTTACATCAAAGATGGAGGACACCAGAGAGAGAGAGACTGGAGGCACCACCTACTCCTCCTCTTCCTCTTATAATAATAATAATAATAATAATAATACATATCAAGTTCGCTAGCTAGCAAATAAATAACTATTACATAGCTAGCTAGACAGTGAATATATAGCAAAAAGATAGCAAATAGATAGCTAGCTAGGTAGCCAGCAACGGTGACACCGTTCAACCGGGAATAACTCAAATAGATCAAGTTAGCTAGCTAATAGATAACTGATAGCCAGCTAGCTAGCCAGTCAGACAGCCAATATATAGTAGCTGCATAGCAAATACATAGCGAGCTAGGTAGCCAGCAACGGTGACCCCGTTTAACCGGGAACAACTCAAATAGATCATGTTAGCTAGCTAGCTAATATATAACTAATAGATAGCTAACTAGTTAGACAGCTAATAGATAGCAAATAGATAGCTAGCTAGGTAGCCAGCAACGGTGAGCCCGTTCAACAGGGAATAAGTCAAAAAGATCACGTTAGCTAGCTAGCTAACAGATAACTAATAGATAGCCAGCTAGCAAGCCAGTCAGACAGCCAATAGATAGCAAATTAGCAAATAGATAGCTAGCTAGGAAGCCAGCAACGGTGACCCCGTTCAACCGGGAATAACTCAAGAAAAGAGAGCCAGAATATTTCCAGTATTTGAGTCAATGAGTCCAGGTTAAGGTTTAGGAATAGGGGTTAGTGTTAAGGGTTAGGAGTTAGGGATAAAGTGGATGTTAAGGTTAAGGTTTGGAAAGTTTTGGAAAGTTTAGCGGTTAGAGTTAGGGGCTCAGAGGGTTAGGGGGTCAGGAAATCAATGGGTTAGCGGGTTAGGGCGTGAGGTGGTTAAGGGGTTAGTGTTTGGTTTAGGCTTAGGTTATGGTTCGGGTTAAGGTTTAGGAAAAGGGGTTAGTGTTAGGGGTTAGGGTTAGGGTGAAGGTTGATGTTAAGGTTCATGCTAAAGTTTGGAAAGTTTTGGAATCTTTTGGGAAGTTAGGGTTAGGGTTTAGGGTTAGGGTTTAGGGTTAGGGTTAAGGTTTAGGAAAAGGGGTTAGTGTTAGGGGTTAGGAGTTGGGTGAAGGTTGATGTTAAGGTTAATGCTAAGGTTTGGAAAGTTTTGGAATCTTTTGGGAAGTTAGGGTTAGGGTTAGGGTCAGGGTTTAGGGTTAGGGTTAGGGTTAGGGTTAAGGTTTAGGAAAAGGGGTTAGTGTTAGGGGTTAGGGTTAGGTTGATGTTAAGGTTAATGCTAAGGTTTGGAAAGTTTTGGAATCTTTTGGGAAGTTAGTTAGGGGGGTTAGGGTTAGGGTTAGGGTTTAGGAAAAGGGGTTAGTGTTAGGGGTTAGGAGTTGGGTGAAGGTTGATGTTAAGGTTAATGCTAAGGTTTGGAAAGTTTTGGAATCTTTTGGGAAGTTTTTGAAAGTTTGTGAAAGTTTGTGAAAGTTTTTGAAAGTGAAAGTTTTGGAATCTTTTGGGAAGTTTTTGAAAGTTTTTGAAAGTTTTGGAAAGTTTTGGAAAGTTTTGGAACGTTTTGGAACGTTTTGTTAAGTTTGTTAAGGTTAATGCTAAGGTTTGGAAAGTTTTGGCATCTTTTGGGAAGTTTTTGAAAGTTTGTGAAAGTTTGTGAAAGTTTGTGAAAGTTTTTGAAAAGTTTTAGAAAAAAGTTTTAAAAAGTTTTGGAAAGTTTTAGAAAAGGTTTGGAAAGTTCTGGAAAGTTTTGGGGAAGTTTTGGAAAGTTTTGGAAAGTTTTGGAAAGTTTTTGGAAAGTTTTTGAAAATTTTGAAAAGTTTTAGAAAAGGTTTGGAAAGTTCTTGAAAGTTTTGGAAAGTTTTGGGGAAGTTTGGAAAGTTTTGGAAAGTTTTGGGGAAGTTTTGGAAAGTTTTGCAAAGCTTTTGAAAGTTTTGGAAAGTTTTTGGAAAGTTTTGGAAAGTTTTGGAAAGTTTTTTTTGGAAAGTTTTGGAAAGTTTGTTAGGGTTAGTGGTGATGGTTCGGGGTTAGGGTTTGGGGGTTAGGGGTGAGGGTTAGGGTCAGCTCGTATGGGGGGGCAAGGTGACCACTGCCATAATATGTATCTAATATTTTTTTGTCATCCCGCGTTTGCTAAATTCTTAGCGGCACAAAACAAAGACTTCCCATTGGGGCGCGAATGTGACTGTGATTCATGCTAACTAGCGACGACGACGACAACGAGAAGCCTTTCCAACCTCTTGGGCCGTAAATCAGTCATTCCTTTTGCCGAAGCTCTCGCGGAAAGCAGGAAAAAGCTCCTTTCTGCAATTTGTCACTCCGTCGCCTCTGAGCTTCAGGCGGTCCGTCAGCAAGTCGGCGGCGTATCGCTCAGATGCCGACGCCCGAGTAATCCCGCCATCGCCCGCCCGGGCGGTTAAAGGGGGCTAATTACGGACTATATTGGCCGTCACGGCCTCCTAATCCTGCCGTGTCGTTGGCGTTGGCCCATTAGGGACCTCGGGGGGATTATGCTAACAATCGCCGCGGCTCTTTGATGCCGTTTGGGGGATTAGCATTAGCGTCCCTGAGGTGACGTGTCCAAGAAAAAGGTTGTGACACCAGAATTAAGCCGATGGATCGGTCGCAGAAGTCGCCCTCGTCGCCCGCCGCCTATAAAGACGCGTAAGCTAAAAGTTAGCAAAGTCGCTTTCTGCTTGGAGAGAATTCTATCTTTTTGCAATTTTTCATCACAGAAATTAGTTCACACCAGTTCACACACAGTTCAGACTTAGCTTAGCATACAACTCAAGAGTCTTACTGGGTTTAACTCATTCACTACCGTTCCCGAATTTATTCGGGAATTGAAAATATGACGTAGAGCGCTATTCCCAAATTTGTTTGGGTTTTAGCTTTTCTTGCGAGAGGGGGGCAATTATATAATAATAATAATACATTTCATTTATAAGGGTCTTTCAAAACTCTCAAGGTCACTTTACAGTCACAGGATAAGTTTTTTTCTGTGGGTGAGCAGCGGCAGACACACGCGCCAGCGTTCACTCAACCCAAAATAACTCAAATAGATTGAAAGCTAGCCAGTTAACTAGCTCGCCATCCATCAGTTAGCCAGCCAGCCCCCTATCTTCTTTCATCACGTCAAATTCTTCGATATACAGTGATACCTCGGTTTCCGAACCCCTTGGTTTACGAACTTTTCGGTTTACGAACGTTAAATTTATGAAAATTTTACCTTGGCAAACGAACTATTTTTCGGGATACACACGGAGCTGCCACAATGAGTGATGTGTCATTCGCAAACGAGCCCGTTCTCCTAACAAGAAAATGGCAGCCGACATGTTTTCTGTCCTTGATTCCCCGCCCCCAGTCGTCGGTTAAAGCCACGTGATTGGTCAAGAACGCAGCAGTGAGGGGAGGTGGTTTAAACATTAAAGAGACAGGCACACAACAGAGAGCGAGAGAGTGAGAAAATGGATAGAAAACAGTGAAATTTTGACGCGTTTCAACTTTGATAGTTCAAAGGCAGAGTGTAGACTGCAAGGTTAAAATATCCCATCCACAAATAACCCGCACAAGCCATCTGTACACTTGATGCAAAAAGCTGTCAACCCAGCTAAACAGAACACAATTGATGAGGAACAAGGTAAAATTATGGCAGAGAAAGCACCTTCAAGGGATCATTCCTCAAGATGGTGAAAGAACATGTTCTTCATCAAGTGTTTAATGCTGATGAAAGCGGCCACTCCATTCCACCAAGCCATCAACGACCATCACAAAGGTCAATAAAACCACTTTATTATACAGTTTATCTCTTTAATTATAATACAATAGCACATTTATCATACATAAAATAAGGGATATTTGTGTCGTTCTAAGGCTTTGAAAATTAGAAAGTAGAAAATTATGTTTTAAGGCGACCTGGGAACGGATTATTCTCATTTTAATGGTTTCCTATGGGAAATTAATTTTTGGGATACACAATTTTCACGTTTTCATTTCTCGTTAGTGTGAATGATCCGAATGATGAGATTCACAAAAAAAAAAAAAAAAAAAAAACACGAGCAGATTAAACAACATCATTTGGCATATTTTCTGCCGACCCACCGGCGCCCTCTCCAGGCCCCCCCAGGGAATGCCGGGGGGTGGGATGGCACGCTAATCTTCAGAGCCAGCATTAACACCTGCTGCACCCCCCACCCCCGCCCCACCAAACCCGCTTTCTGATATTTTTTTTCTTTCTTTTTGTTTGCTTTCACCGAGCTCATTATTCTCGGTAGGCCAATTAAAAGTCTTCTCGGTCTGTTGTTTTCCACTCGTGTGAAAAAAGTTCGGACCAATGACAGATGGCGGAATGTAAAAAGACAAGGGGCGGCTTTGCGAGCGATAATAATAATAATAATAATAATAATAATAATAATAATAATAATAATAAGAAAAATACATTTAATTTATAAGCGCTTTTAAAAACTCTCAAGGTCACTTTACAGTCACAGGATCGGTTTTTCCACGGGTGAGCAGCGGCAGCCACGTGCGCCATCGTCCACTCAACCCAGAAGAAACTTAAATAGATAGCTAACATATAGCTATTAGATAGCCAGCTAGACAGTTAGCTAACTAGCTAGATAGCTATATAGCTAATAAATAGTCAGCTCCATAGGTAGCTTGCTAGCCAGAAAGCTAATAGATAGCAAATGGATGGTAAAAAGATAGCTAGCTACGTAGCTATCTAGATAGCAAATAGATAGCAAATTGATAGCAAATGGATAGCCAGCTAGGTAGCTAGCTATTAGATAGCAAATGGATAGCAAATAGATAGCTATCCAGGTAGCTAACCAGATAGCAAATATAGTAAAGTCTCGTTATATCAATATTCTCGGGAGTCGGAAAAAATATCGATATAACCGGACTATCGATATATTCGATCCTGCGGCATGTAAATTTTCATAGAAATAGTATCGTAATAAGAAGTACTATCGATATAACCGATATCGATATAACGAGACTTTACTGTAGATAGCCAGCTAGGTAGCTAGCTAGATAGCAAATAGAGAGCAAATAGATAGCAAATTTATAGGAAATCGATAGCCAGCTAGGTAGCTAGCTAGATAACAAATAGATAGCAAATGAATAGCCAGCTAGGTAGCTAGCTAATAGATAGCAAATGGATAGCAAATCGATCACTATCTAGGTAGCTAACCAGATAGCAAATAGTTAGCCAGCTAGGTCGCTAGCTAGATAGCAAAAAGAGAGCAAATGGATAGCAAATACATAACCAGCAAGGTAGCTAGACAATAGATAGCAAATGGATAGCGAACAGCTAGGTAGCTAGCTCGATAGCAAATGGATAGCAAATAGATCGCTAGCTAGGTAGCTAGCTAGATAGCATTTTTATAGCATAGTTATATCTTCTTTGGTCCAATTTGAGCCCATCAAATGGAGCAAATGAAGCCTTGCGACGCTTCATGATGCTTCATTTTACCATCAGAAAATGTCCATGCGCATGATCGCCCCCTCCCCCTTAACGATACCGCGATAAAGAGGCGTGGACGATGATCAGAGGAAAGATCAAATTGTGCAGGTATACCTAATAGCGGTTGCAACGTATTTGATGTCAAAATATTGTTTAGGGGTGGTGGTGATGAATTTTAAAAAATAAAATCATTTTGGGGTTGGTGAATTCCACTGGCGCAGGTGAGCTTCCAGACAACAACAGGATTATTTCCGTTTGCTTCGCCGAAAGACAGACAGACGGTATCAATGGAGCGCAGATAGCGTCCCTGGGGGTAGTTTGAAAAGGAATATCGGGTTTTGCGTTCGACGCACTTCTAGCTTGCGTTCTCCCGAGCCGTCGGGAAAAACAACAATAAGCGGAAACGCCATGGCTTCCATGGTACACGTTTCGCAAGAAATGTGTACCATCATATGGATCCATAGACGGGTAGATTGACTGTCTATGGATCGCTAGTGACGTAACGGTTACATGGAACACATTTGCGAATTAGCTACTGGCTAGCATGGAAAAAAATGATTCCAAAAATTACTGAGCAGCCACATAAATGAATGACCAAGTGACTCACTAGACTAAGTGAAAGCAAAATGACTAAATGACCGACCACTACAGAGAAGCTAACGAACGAGCTAACTAGCTAACGAATGAACGAACAAACTCACAAACTAGCAAACTAACAATCTGGCAAACTGGCAAACAAACACGCTAACACACTAACATACTAACAAACTACAGTAAAGTCTCGTTATATCGATATCGGATATATCGATAGTCCCGGTTATATCGATATTTTTTCGGACTCCCTTGAATATCGATATAACGAGACTTTACTGTAAATGAACAACTAACTAACTAACTAACTAACTAACTAACTAGCTAGCTTTCTATCCGTTTCAGTTACTTCCTGACTTGAGTTTCTTTTAATTTTCAATTTTATATGTTAAAAATATATCTAGCTAGCTATCTATTAGCTAGTTGGCAGTCTAGCTAGTTATCTATTAGCTAGAAGCGAGCTAGCTAGCTAGCTAACTTGATCTATTTAAGTTATTCCCGGTTGAGCTATCTATCCGGTAGCGAATAGCTATATATTCGCTGGCTAATAGTGATATATTTGCTAGCTTGCTAGCTTGCTATCTATTCAAGTTACTTCGGGGTTGAGGGAACGCTGGCGCGTGTGGCTGCCGCTGCTCACCCACAGAAAAACTTATCCTGTGACTGTAAAGTGACCTTGGGAGTTTTGAAAGGCGCTTAGAAATGAAATTTATTATTATTATTATTATTATTAAATTACAGTTGCAGCTATTTGATGACATCACCGGCCAGCACTGCTCACCACATTCAATTTTCTAGCTCACGAATCACAAAACTAAAAGCGCAGAGTCATGAATACCCCCCCACCCCCCATTCTCCCGAGAACGCAGTTTAACGCGTGCTTCAGTGTCATTTACTGTCAGCCATTCCCCCCTCTCTGGCTTTTCTTTCCCAAAAGATGCTCTTCTCGGGTCACCTTCGCTGCGAACAGACCCCGGCGCAGCCAAACGGGAGATGGAGGCCAATCAGAGAGAAAACAAAAAACAGATGGCGACGGGCAAAAGGAAACTAGCAATATCCGCTAATGTGGGCCGCTAAAGTCAAACGCGACCGCCGTCGTGACTTGCCTAAAGTCATTCATTAAAAATAAAAGTCCACTTTTCCTTTCAGCTTTTCACAAAATGTCTCCAATAAAGGCCAAATCCAAATGCCCCAAAAAGAGCTAAACAATTAGCATTCTCCATGGCGAAACATGCTAACTGGTTTTTGTTGTTTTCACTTTTACATGTTTAGCTTTTTCGACAAATCTTTATGTTCCCTGTTGCCCAAAAAAATACAAATAAAACAAATTAAAATTATGATGAATGGGGATTAAATTGTATCAGTTCGAACACACTGCTATTAAGCTAATTGCTTGGTCGGCTGAAATGAAATAGAAGTAAAATTCTTTTCCTTGTGGCTTCTCACAAAATGGTCGTCGGCATAGAAACATTAAAAAAATGATGACAATGCTCTGATCGATTAGCTTCAATATGTTACAAAAAATATTCTCAACAGCAGATGATTTTAGCGTTTTAAAACTTGGAATTTTGTTGAGGAAATAGTGTCATATTCTCTGTCATCTGCGCTAAAAAGCCTTAAAATGAGCTAAATCGTTAGCATTTAGCGATTAGCATCCTCCATGGCGAAACATGCTAACTGTTTTTTTTTTTTTTCACTTTTAGCTTTTTCTAATAAATCAACAAATCTTCTGAGTTTTATGTTGCTTTTTGTCAAATAATAAATAAAAAAAAAGAAATTAAATTCATGAGTTCTAACATATCACTGCTACTCAGTTAATTGCTTTAAAATATCTATCTAGCCAGCTAGCTATCTATCTAGCTAGCTATTAGCTATATATTAGCTGGCTGGCTGGCTGGCTCACTATCTGTTGGCTATCTGGTGGCTGGCAAGCTGGTTAGCTGGCTATCTATTAGCTGGCTGGCTGGCTGGCTCACTATCTGTTGGCTATCTGGTGGCTGGCAAGCTGGTTAGCTGGCTATCTATTAGCTGGCTAGCTAGCTGGCTGGCTGTCTATTGGCTATCTAATAGCTAGCTGGCTAGCTGGCTGGCTATCTATTAGCTATCTAATGGGGTACTCAAGTATCAAAAATTAACAATTTAACAGGTTGTAGATTTTCTTTTAAAAACAAAACAGTTGGGTCAGCGAAGTCCATTTTGTTGTATTTCATTTTTTTACCAAAAACAAAAGAAATTACATTTTTTAAGACTTACTATTACAAAAAGTATAATATGATGTCTCATTGAGACAATGGGTCCTTCCCGGCCTGTTGACATCATGTTGCTCACTTGAGCTATCGAGCTGGCTACCTCACAAGCTATCTATTAGCTATCTTGCTAGCTAGTGACGTCTCTAGCTAGCTATCTATTAGTTATCTATTAGCTAACTAATCTTGCTATCTAGCTAGCTATCGAGCGAGCAACCTTGCTAGCCAGCTATTTGCTAACTAGCTATCAACCTGGCTACCTAACTAGTTATCTATATGCTATATATTAGCTAGCTAGCTTCAGGTTGAGTGAACGCTGGCGCATGAGGCTGCCGCTGCTCACCCGCAGAAAAACGGATCCTGTGACTGTCAAGTGACCTTGACAGTTTTGAAAGGTGGTTACAAATGAAATAGATTATTATTATTATTATTTTGAAATAAAATCAAAGTAAACAAGATGACAAATCCTCTCTAATTGGCCATTCCGACGATCTCCTTGCGCCTATGTGACATCAGCGCTAGTGCGTTAGCGTGAAAAATCTGTATGAGGATCATAAATGACACGGTACTGTACACCTTTTATGCAAAATGTAAAAAGGCACATTATCACCGGGCTAAGCAGTCCCTCAGGAAACATCGAGCTGCAGCTGTCGCTCGCCTTTATGTACGTCGTCGCCACTCGATCTCCGCAACGTACGCCGCCCAGCGTGTCTCTATAAGTCATACAGTCCATTAGCCAGCGCGCACAAACTGTCTCAGCACATTCACATTCTCTTCAACTCTAAATCGCATTTAATGCAATGATCGATTGATCCCCTGCGCAAAGATGTCCGCTTTTATAGTGGATGACAAGCCAGGAGTGCCAAAATTAAATACAGAAAAAAAACGCACGCACACAATGTAAAATCCTTTTGGCTTCCAATGTGTGTTATTGTGCTAGCTATCTATTAGTTATCTATTAGCTAGTTAGCTAACTTGATCTATTTGAGTTATTCCCGGTTGAACGGGGTCACCGTTGCTGGCTACCTGGCTAGCTAGCTAGTTGCTATCTATTTGATATCTATGAACGGTCTAACTAGCTATCTATTAGCTAGTTAGCTAACTTGATCTATTTGAGTTATTCCCGGTTGAACGGGGTCACCGTTGCTGGCTACCTAGCTAGCTATCTATTTGCTATCTACTAGCTGTCTATCTATCTATCTATCTATCTATCTATCTATCTATCTATCTATCTATCTATCTATCTATCTATCTATCTATCTATCTATCTATCTATCTATCTATCTATCTATCTATCTATCTATCAGCTAGCTCGCTAACTTGAGCTATTTGAGTTATTCCCGGTTGAATGGGGTCACAGTTGCTGGCTACCTAGCTAGCTAGCTAGTTGCTATCTATTTGATATCTATGAACTGTCTATCTATCTATCTATCTATCTATCTATCTATCTATCTATCTATCTATCTATCTATCTATCTATCTATCTATCTATCTATCTATCTATCTATCTATCTATCAGCTAGCTAGCTAACTTGAGCTATTTGAGTTATTCCCGGTTGAACGGGGTGAAAGTTGCTGGCTACCTAGCTAGCTATCTATTTGATATCTATCTGATATCTATTAGCTGTGTAACTAGCTATCTAGCTATATATTATTTATCTATTAGCTAGCTAGCCAACTTGATCTATTTGAGTTATTCCCGGTTGAGTGAACGATGGCGCATGTGGCTGCCGCTGCTCACCCACAGAAAAACTTATCCTGTGACTGTAAAGTAACCTTGAGAGTTTTGAAAGGCGCTTATAATTGAAATGCATTATTATTATTTTTATTATTATTGTATTGGATGGCGGTCAAAAGAGGTGTAAAGTGAAAAACAAACGGGTGTCTACGGTGGCCTCAAAACGTTCGCTAGTACCGTGTTATCGGAAAATATGTATTCTTTAATTATTACACTTATTAGATTGGCTCCCTAAAACGCCTTTTACCTTTACTGCCATATATTTAATACCATAGTGAATCATTTTTATGGCTAGCTCTTTAAGGTAGACTTTTTTTAATGTTCTTTCATATATCCGCCATACTTGATCAGGAGTGGGGAGAACATGACATAATTAAATCATATATATTTGTACATCTTTAATAAATATATCACATGATTTTCAAAATCATTTTCTAACGGGTGTTAGCGGGCAATTTAATATCTTGACTAAAAGTTCTCAGAGTCAGATTTTGAATTGTCTTGCCGGTCCGTGTTTTAATTCTGTTTACTGTGGTATGCTAGCGCTAGCTAAAGGCATCGCTAGCTAACTAAAAGGCATCGCTAGCTCACTAAAGGCATCGCTAGCTTGCTAAAGTTGTCGATAGTTCGCTAAAGTCGTCGCTAGCTAGCTAAAGGCTTCACCATCTCGATAAAGGAATCGCCAGCTCGATAAAATCGCTAGCTAAGCATTGCTAGCTACCTAAATGAATCGCTAGTAGCTAAAGCCATCGCTAGATCGCTAAAGGCATCACTAGCTCAATAAAAGCATCGCTAGCTAGGCATCGCTAATTACCTAATGGAATTGCTAGTAGCTAAAGACATCGCTAGCTTGCTATAGGCATCGCTAGTTCACTAAAGGCATCGCTAGCTCGCTAAAGGCATCAATAGCTCACTAAAGGCATCGCTAGCTTACTAAAAGCATCGCTAGATCCATAAAATCATCGTTAGCTAGATATCGCAGGATACCTAAATGAATCGCTAGTAGCTAAAGAACTTGCTGGTAGCGAAAGACATCGCTAGCTCGCTAAAGGCATCGGTAGCTCACTAAAGGCGTCACTAGCTAGCTAAAGGCATTGCTAGCTCTCTAAAGGCGTGGCTAACCTGCTAAAGGCCTCGCTAGCGCGCTGAAGGCATCGCCAACTCCATAAAATCATCGCTAGCTAGATATCGCTAGATACCTAAATGAATCGCTAGTAGCTAAAGAACTTGCTGGTAGCGAAAGACATCGCTAGCTCGCTAAAGGCATCGGTAGCTCACTAATGGCGTCACTAGCTAGCTAAAGGCATTGCTAGCTCTCTAAAGGCGTCGCTAACCCGCTAAAGGCCTCACTAGCGCGCTGAAGGCATCGCTAACACAATAAAAGCATCGCTCGCTAGGCATCTCTAGCTGACTAAGGGCATCGCTAGCTAGCTAACGGAATCACTAGTACCTAAAGGCATCGCTCGCTCGCTGAAGACATCGCAAGCTCACTAAAGGCATCGCTAGCTAGCTAAAGGAAAAGCTAGTCGTTAAAGACATTGCTAGCTTGCTAAAGGCATTGGTAGCTCACTAAAGGCGCCACTAGCTAGCTAAAGGCATTGCTAGCTCTCTAAAGGCGTCGCTAACCCGCTAAAGGCCTCACTAGCGCGCTGAAGGCATTGCTAACACAATAAAAGCATCGCTCGCTAGGCATCGCTAGCTGACTAAGGGCATCGCTAGCTAGCTAACGGAATCACTAGTACCTAAAGGCATCGCTCGCTCGCTGAAGACATCGCAAGCTCTCTAAAGGTATCGCTAGCTAGCTAAAGGAAAAGCTAGTCGCTAAAGACATTGCTAGCTTGCTAAAGGCATTGCTAGCTCGTTATAGGCGTCACAAGCTCGCTAAAGGCATTGCCAGCTCATTAAAGGCGCCGCTAGCACGCTAAAGGCATCGCTAGCTCAATCAAAGCATCGGATTAAAAGGAGGGCAAAAACACTCATGGGAGAATGAGAATCAGAAAGGATGACTGGGAGAAGGAGTCACGCTTTCGGGCATCCATCAAGCCAAGTGGTCGATGAATTGAGGAGTAAATCACACAGCAAACACAAAGTCCGCGGCTAAAACTCCATTAAGGGAAAGCTATGTCATCATTACACTCCATAGTCCGCCGGCGCTTAGCGAAAAAAAAACAACAACAAAAAAAACGCTCATTTATTTCCAAGCGGGCCGCAAGCACGGGCTGTCAATCAACCGAGAACTTGGACGCCGCGTTTGACTTATGGCCGCCGTGCCTAATGACGGACGGATCGGCTGTCAAAGGAAGAGCATTAAATACAAAAAAAAAATAAATATATGCAGTGATATGTCGTTTTACGAACACCACGGTTTACGAAATTTTCGGTTTATGAACGTTAAATTTACGACAATTTTACCTTGGCATACAAACTATTTTTCGGGATACACACGGAGCGCCACAATGAGTGATGTGTCGTCGCTCAAGGCGTCGCTAGCTCACTCAAGATGCCGCTAGCTCGCTAAATGCGTCGCTATCTCGCTAATGAGGAAGAGAGGACAAGCCAGGACAGTCACCATCCTGTCATCATATTGTCATTTTTTTTGTGACCGGGGATTTTTCTTTTTCTTGTTTTCTTTCGCCGTTCACACTGCCAATATGGGAACACAAATGGTGGAGCAATACATACAGACAGAATGCGGGAAAATACTCCTTGCTCCAGTTATTTAAAACTTTCATGCTGTTATATGCTTAGTTAACATGTGTGACTTGAATACACAAAATTGAAGCACAGACAACCTGGGGTCAATCTGAGGTCAACAGACACAGCTTGTTAAACTGTCATCTTCATCTAGGTGATCTGGCCTTGGACAGAATTTAGGACTTGGGAAAGTCCTTATCACAGGAGTAATTTAGGACTTGAAACTCCTTCACAAGAAGAGCTCATTAGCCATGTTACAAATTCATCAGCCTGGCTGATTAATTCCTTACATGGAGCTTTGTCGCCCTCTTCTGCCTCTTTTTGGTCCTACACGACGCTTTTCAGACTAAAGTACAGCAAAATGCATTGACGTGATGGAAAGACTGCTACAATGTGTCCTTTTTTTTTTTGGTCAGGGGCGTTCCTTCCGTGACGTCACGTACGGACTCGTCACCAACTCAAAAACAAGACTTCCGGAATATTCAGTGCGAGTCTTAAAAGGTAAAATCTAGCTATATGCGGTGGAATCTTTGTAAAATACGCTGAGTAGAAGTCATTTGAAGCCATTTTACAAATTATGGACACAACTTGTCCGGAGACGTCGGTTGTCCTTTAATAACGCAGCAGAAGGCCCACCCAGGGAGACTTGAACTAAATCAATTCACGTAATGAATGAGTCAAGCAGGAAGCTGTTTGCTTTGTCCGCCGTCTTCCTGAACGGCGAGAGGACCCCCTTTTCATAAATATTGAACAGTTATCTTCATGCTTTCATTGCCTGGCCGTCCGATCTCACAATAGAGACGCTTTTGTCCTTTTGACTCTTTGTTGGGAAAAGCCGGCCTCTAAATCTCATCTGCGTGCATTAAAGCTCGCCGGCCACCGCTTGGAATTAATGACAGGCGTGTGTGCACAAAACGTGCACGTGTGTGTTGCGAGTTTGGGAAGGCTAGCGAGTGAGGAAGTTGTGAAGGACAGCGTGAGACGACCAGTATCTCTGAAAATACAGTGATACCTTGGTTTACGAACTTAAGTGGTTCTCAGAAAGTATGTGTAAGGCGAAAAGTGTGTATTGCAAAAATTAATTTCCCATAGGAAACCATTAAAATGAGAATAATTCGTTCCCAGGTCCCCATAAAACATAATTTTCAACTAAATAAGCCTTAAAACTACACACAATATACCTTATTTTATGTATAATAAATGTGCTATGGTATTTTAATGAAAGAAATAAAGTACTGTATAATAATGTCGTTTTATTTACCTTTGTGATGGTCGTTAATGGCTTGATGGAATGGATAGCTTTTTGCATAAAGTGTCTCAAGGAGCTCTGGCTTGTACATCTTGGAAGTTGTGATATTGCAACAGATGCAGGAAGACACACTAGAAAACTTCATTAATAGCTGGTTCCCTTCCTTGTATGTTCTCTTCAAAATGTAAAGATGGCTTGTGCGGATTATTTGTGGATCCTGATTGAAACAAAAAAAAAGTGAAATGGTGAGAAAATGGACAGAAAACACAGTGAAATTTGGACTTGTTTCAACTTTATTGATAGTTCACAGGCAGAGTGTAGACTGCAAGGTTAAAATATCCCATCAATCAGGCTCCACAAATAACCTGCACAAGCCATCTGTATAATTTGAAGAGAACATACAAGCAAGGGAACCAGCTATCAATGAAGGTTCTAGTGTGTCTGCCTGCATCTGTTGCAATATCACAACTTCCAAGATGTACAAACCAGAGCTCCTTGAGACACTTTATGCAAAAAGCTATCCACTCCATCAAACCATCAACGACCATCACAAAGGTAAATAAAGCGATATTATTCTACAGTACAGTTTATTTTTTTTTTTCCAATACCATAGTACATTTATTATACATAAAATAAGGTATATTTTGCGTTGTTTTTAGGCTTATTTAGTTGAATATTATGTTTTATGTGGACATGGGAATGAATTATTCTCATTTTAATGCTTTCCTATGGAAAATTAATATTTGCAATACACACTTTTCGCCTTACACACACTTTCTGGGAACCAATTAAGTCCGTAAGCCAAGGTACCATTGTATTTTAGAAGAATTCATGGACAAACTGTCATTCACGTCAGTCTATGATTCAGATATTTTTAGGCCAGCAGTGAAGGCCTTCCAGGTCCTGACAGTCCACCATTGGGATTGAATATGTAGCATCCATGTAATCGCTCTGAGATGTACTCGTACGGTTCTGAAAACTTGGAATTCGCTGCTTTTTTTGCTTCCCACGGCAACTCGGGCACTCAATCCACCATCGTGCAATCAGTCACACTGCCGCGACGCTAATAACAACATTGAGCCGTAGCGCGCTAGCGCGCCGCTGCATTTGTCCGATATCGGCCCGACTCACCAGCGGCTGGAAAAATAAGCGGTGCGACACGAGCGGAGTCAACCAAAACGGGCAGCTTGTTGCGTTTTGTGCTGTTCTGTAAATGGGGCAATCAGCCCACATTGATTTCCCAGCATTCTCTTGCGGCTTAGCAGGGGCCAAATTAATGGACGTTTACACACACACACACACAAAAAAAAGCCTTTCAAAGCGTTTGTGCCCTAACACACTTCACTCACATCCCAAACTTTGTATTTTCTAGTTTTTTTTGTGTGTGTCTTTGTTCCTACCTCGCTGGTTTTATCTGCACTCTCTGAAAAGACTCGCTGATTCATTGGGACTTACAGCAAATGTGTTGTTGTCATGGTTTTCCAAACACCAAATCTGCCACAAACCTGCACAGATTCGCTTTAATGGATCAGATCGTTGAAAAAGGGTCAGAGGTTATGTTTTGGTCATTCAGTTTTGAGTTCGGGGTTAGCCTACAATCTCATGTATTTTTTTTAAGCCTGTTAGGATTATGTAAAGTGTATTTTAGTCACATTTGGTGTATGAGTAGGTTGGGAGATGAGGTTGCGTCTTAATTTAGGGCTAAGTTAGAAGTTTCAAATACTTTAGTTTGTTAATAAAGAATAATACATTTTATTTCAAGCGCCTTTCAAAACACCCAAGGACACTTTACAATAAAAACAATAAAACAAAGCTAGTTTGGGTTGGTTTAGGGTTTGGGTGGCTAGCGACTAGTTTGCCCATGGACTGATCCTAAATCAAAAATGGAGGAGCGATTAGGAGATGGACGGTGTTTATCAGTGTCTGAAATAACGCCTATCCGGATGCCCGGGGCGTGCAACTTTTACGTCGCGCGTACGACTTACAGAACATCTCCAACTGGGTGGCCGACAACTTTTCCAAGAAAAAAAAAATCAAATCAAGCGTTTATTTTATTCAATAAAGCAAACGTTTGAACGTTTGTTTTGGAAATTTCGGAATTTCGGTTCGTTTGTCAATTTGGATACTCGGCACGGCAGCTGGAAGGAATTTATCAGCCTGTGGTAACGCACTGATTAAGTCCTCACAGGAGCTTGGACGCCATTTTCTGTCTCTTTTTGGGTGATACATTTCCCCCCAATGTTGCCTCAAAATGGCACGGAATAAATTCTTTAATCGGTTGCAGACATGTATGCTTTCCTCTTGAGGACTTTTTGAATCATATTCATAACTGGATGTGGAACAAGAAAGCATCTTCTCCGAATCTGAAGCCATTGTTTTGATTCTCCAGCAATGCAAGACGTCTTGGCATGACGTCACGAACCGCGGGCGAGACTTTCTGAAAATGCCCAATTCGCAGCTCAATTTTTTTGCAGATTTTGGACACTTTACGTCATTTTTATTGGTGTTTTGCATTTGACTAAATAATATCATACTGCGTGTTTTGGGTATTTTAGATGCTATAAAACGTTTTTCTGATGTCAGTTAAGAAACAAAAAAGTGACGTCAATTGTCCTTTTAAAAAAAAGTATCATATAAAAAATAGTTAGATAAAACTAAAAACAACAACTCACCTTTCACCTCCGTCGGCACGTAACGTCCACCACCGGATGTTAGCGATCAGCCATTGCGCCTTGCAATCAGAGCCGTTACGCTAAATGTTCTTTATTCCCCCTCTTTCCGTTCGTTTCGTCGTCACTTCACCGATGGCACCGACCAAGAATTGGAATATGGAGCGTTGGGAAGATTTTAAAACGTTCCAAGTATGCAACGACGATGATTTTCGTGCATCAAACATCGTTCAAGAGTGCCGTCGAATCCCTCCGCGTCACGTCTCCCACACAGGTAGGCTGCGATTTCCTTTGAATAAACTGTTGTGTTTACTTTGTTTTTAATGTTTATTCGCTTTGGGGTTTGTTACGGGCGTTGCTCGGTACAAGATGCACGCGTGCGTGCGTGCGTGCGTGCCGTCACGGTCGATCACGTTGAGAAAGTAGATCCCGCTTTGTTTTGATTCTTATCTGCTTCGGGTTGTATTACGGTTCGGGGTTTTGGGGATTGATGTTGACGTTCGATGATCGGTAGAGTCCCCCAACTTGGTCCTAAAACCCATTCCTAATCTTTGAAGCTTTTCTATCCAAATTGTGACCTTAAAGGACAACTGACATCACTTTTTTGTTTCCTAACTGACATCAGAACAACGTTTTATAGCATCTAAAATAGCCAAAACACGCAGCTGATATTTTTATTCAAATGCAAAACACAAATGCAAAACACAAATGCAAAAATGACTTAAAGTGTCCAAAATCTGCAAAAAAAATTGAGCTGCGAATTGGGCATTTTCAGAAAGTCCCGCCTCCGGGTCGTGACGTCACGGCAATACGTCTTGCCTTGCTCGAGAATCAAAACAATGGCTTCAGATTCGGAGAATATGCGTTCTTGTTACACATCCAGTTATGAATATGATTCAAATAGTTCTGAAGAGGAAAGTATAAATGTTTGCAATCAATTAAAGACTTTATTCCGCGCCATTTTGAGGCAACATTGGGGGGAAATGTATCACGCAAAAAGAGGCAGAAATGGCGTCCAAACTCCTCTGAGGAATTAATCAGCCCGTTTCCACAGCCTGATAAATTCCTTCCATGGAGCTTGGTCGCCCTATTCTGGCGGCTTTTTGGTGCAACACGAGGTTTTCAGACCAAACAAGTACAGCAAAATGCATTGACGTGATGGAAGGACTGCTACAATGTGTCTTTTTTTCGGTCAGGGGCGTTCCTTCAGTGACGTCACGTACGGACTCGTCACCAACTCCAAAACAAGGCTTCCTGAATATTCAGCGAGAGTCTTAAAAGGTAAAATATTGCTATATGCGTTGGAATCTTTGTAAAATACGCTCAGTAGAAGTCATTTGAAGCCGTTTTACAAATTATGGACACAACTTGTCCGGAGACGTCGGTTGTCCTTTAAAATTACACAAATGATACCTTATTTTATGTATAATAAATGTGCTATTGCATTGTAATGAAATAAATGAACTGTACGGTATAATAAAGTCGCTTTATTGACCTTTGTGATGGTCGTTGATGGCTTGATGAAATGGAGTAGGAGGAGGGAGGGAGGGAGGGAGGGAGGGAGTTACTGTTTGGAAGGAGAGTCACCTTCCATAAGGATTGTCCCCTGCTCGCTGACGTAGTTGATGCCAGGTTCCCATCCCATAAATAACCAAAGTCCATTTTAAGGACCAGTTTCAAGCACCGGAGCTCAAGCCAATTTCCTTGATGGAAAAAGAAAGAACTGGGAGCTAAACTGGGCACTAGCCCGGAACTAGCGCTAGCGCATGCGCGCTGGAATGTGAGCATAAATCACCATGCTGCCATTTCAATCCAAAAAATGAACTTGTGTGTGTGTGTGTGTGTGTGTGTGTGTGTGTGTGTGTGTGTGTGTGTGTGTGTGTGTGTGTGTGTGTGTGTGTGTGTGTGTGTGATTGCAAAACAGAGTTTAAAAAAAAAAGTGAGCCATCATACCGCTGTGCTTGTTTACACGGAAAATGTAGCGATGATGGCGCCCCAGCGTGTGATTGTAAAAAGTGTTGTGCCATCGAGTGCAGTTACTTCCTTTTCACCGCCGCCATTGATTACACCTCGCCGTTTATCCACAACCTCCACAATGCTGCAATCTTGTACACGTCAAAATTGCATTTCTCCCCGCACCCCTCCTGAGACTTTTATGTTGCCAAACATCAGGCAATGCTTTTTGTGCTAATTCCACGCGCGTCCCGAATAGGTTTCGTTGGTCTTTCAGGTTGGCCCGCTTCCTTAAACGTCTTTTTTTTTTTAGCCCGATGTGTTTTGCGGCAGCGCTGAATGCTTTTGCACTGAAGCCTTTCCACGAAATTCTGGTGCGGGGATTGGGTTATGAATCCACATGACAGGGCTGAGGCCAGGCCACACATGCCACAAACAAACAAACACACACACACACACACACACACACACACACACACACACACACACACACACACACACACACACACACACACACACACACACACACACACACACACACACACACACACACACTTCCTGTTTCAAAGGTTTTGTGAGATGCAGATAATAATCACACATTTCATTTATTGGATTGGATTTGCCTTTATTAGTCTCACAGCAGCAAAGTTATCAGCGCCTTTCAAAACTCTGAAGGTCACTTTACAGTCACAGGATCAGTTTTTCTGTGGGTGAGCAGCGGCACCCACGTGCGCCAGCTAGCTATCTATGAGTTATCTTTTAGCTAGCTAGCTAGCTAACTTAAGTTTGCGCGTCGTCTCGGAAAAAATGGGTCACCCTTGCTGGCTATCTTGCTATCTCTTAGCTGTCTAACTAGCTAGCTATCTATTAGTTAGATATTAGCTAGCTAGCTAACTTAATTTATTTGAGTTATTCCGGGTTGAGTGAACGCTGGGCGCGTATGGCTGCCGCTACTCACTCACAGAAAAACTTATCCTGTGACTATAAAGTGACCTTGAGTTTTGAAAGGCGCTTATCAATGAAATTTATTATTATTATTATTATTATTATTATTATTATTATTATTACAGTAAAGTCTCGTTATATCGATATTCAAGGGAGTCCGAAAAAATATCGATATAACCGGGACTATCGATATATCAGACCCTGTTTGCATGTAATTTTCTCAGTGCGTGCATAGAAATAGTATCGATATAACCGGGGCTATCGATATATCCGATATCGATATAACGAGACTTTACTGTATTATTATTATTATTATTATTATTATTATTATTATTATTGTCGTTGTCATTGTCATGATCATTATTATTATTATTATTATTATTATTATTATTATTATTAGTAGTAGTAGTAGTAGTAGTAGTATTAGTAGTATTATTAGTAGTATTATCATTATTATTAGCTAGCTTTCCATCTATTTGAGTTACTTGTGGGTTGAGTGAACGCTGGCGCGTGTGGCTGCCGCCACTCACCCACAGAAAAAAGTTATCCTGTGACTATAAAGTGACCTTGAGAGTTTTGAAAGGTGCTTATAAATGAAATTTATTATTATTATTATTATTATTATTATTATTATTATTATTATTATTATTATTATTATTATTATTACAAGCCTTTCTTGCTTCCTTCCTTGCCTTGTGTCTTGTCGACCGACGCCTTTTGGTTTGTGCTGACATAGCAATTTCCAACAACAAAAACAACATGACCAACAACAATATGTGCAGATTCTCTGCAGCAGCTTTTGTGTGTGTGTGTGTGTGTGTGTGCGTGTGCGCGCGTGTGTTCTCACAAGCATCTTTGTTGTGGGCACATAACTCTGCTTTATCAGCCGCATTCTGGAAACAAAAAGCCTGGTCCCACTCGGATGTAAATCTTCGCATTTTATGGCAATGTCTCGCTGAAACTTTTCAGGCCCAGACAGGAAGGCTTAAACACACACACACACACACACACACACACACACACACACACACACACACACACACACACACACACACACACACACACACACACACACACACACACACACACACACACACACACACACACAAAATCGTCAAAACACACTGCTTTTCACGAGTCATCGACCAGTAATCAAGAGTCATGTGATTGAAAACGTCAAGTGCAGTACCGGGAATGGACAGAGGTGGCAGGGTATCTAAAAAAATGTGTGATTTCTGAAAAAATGCAACAAAAATACAGTGATGCCTTGGCTTACGAACTTAATTGGCTCTCTGACAGTGTGTAAGGCGAAAAGTGTGTATACCAAAAATTAATTTCCCATAGGAAACCATTAAAATGAGAATAATCCGTTCCCAGGTCCTCATAAAACATAATTTTCTACTTTCTAATTTTCAAAGCCTTAAAACGACACAAATATCCCTTATCTTATGTATAATAAATGTGCTATTGTATTGTAATAATAATAATAATACATTTCATTTGTAAGCGCCATTCGGAACTCACAGGATCAGTTTTTCTGTGGGTGAGCAGCGGCAGCCACATGCGCCAGCGTTCACGAGACTTTACTATATATATATATATATATATATATATATATATATATATATTGTCTTATTTCCGCAGAAAATAAAGGTCACTCAAATATATAGAAAACTAGCTAGCTAGCAGATAGCTAATAGATAGCCAGCCAGCTAGATAGATAATAGGTAGTTAATAGATAGCCAGCTAGCGAGCTAAGAGATATCTAGCCAGCTAATAGATAGCTAATAGATAGGCAGCTCGCTAATAGATAGCTAGCCAGCCGGATAGATAGCTAACAGATAGGCAGCCAGCCAGCTAGATAGCCAATAGACGCCGGGGTTATCCGCGGCCGGTTTGCCGAGAATGAAATTGTAACGTTGTACTTCGACTTGTCCATTTTACGTCTCCATCATATCACATTTTCTTTCCTTTGTAATCAGTCACGTCGCAGTCATCGAATCAGCCGTGCGTACGTTGCCGTCGCAAGCAAGCGTTAACCTCTTGTGTGGATATTAATTCACACCTTATTTATTGCTCAACTTTTTTTTTTTTTTTCATTCGCAACCCCCCCCCCCTTCCCACACCCACTCCGCACCCATTTTTTTTTTTATTATTGATTCTACACTGTAATTTTCCACACTTCCTGTCATCTCTCATCTCTTCAGCCCTCTGAGATTTTCTTTCCCCTCCATCTTCCGAAGAAAGGTACAATAAAAGAAACTGGGGGATGAAAAAAAAAAAAAAAATCACACCTCAGTAGAATGTGCCCCCCCCCCCCTCCCGCGGATCCCCTCCATTCTTTTCCCCCTCCAGTCGTCTGTCTTCCCAAACAATATTACAAAAGCAATTCTACAGCAGTCAATAGGCAGCGGCATTGGCTCTCATCCGCCTCGTCCCACAGGGGACGGCCGTATCATCAATATAGATTTATACCGTAGACCGGCAACTAACATACACAAATGTCAAAGCGGGTACAAAAAAAAAAAAATACAAATAATACATAAAGCATATTTTACAACAAGGTGTTGTGACAAAACTGTAAATCGCGAGCGGCGGCGGCCGACGAGTCGTTTTCCCAGAGGCTGTCGGAATGTCAGAGCTTTCCATCAGCATAATTCCGGGTTGGTCAGCGGAATATTTTTCCCTAATCCGACCGAGAGCAACGTCTGGAATTCACTTCCTCCCAACATTGGTAACATGGATTCTCTTCCCACCTTCAAATCCCATCTCAAAACCCACCTATTTAAAGGACAACCGACACCGCAACTCAACCGCTCTGTGACCTTTATGTCCCCAACATTTGTTGTCAAGATGTGAACGTTGGGTTGAATTCCAAAACGACACAGCAGAAGGCATCCAGCTGAGATGATGGCGTCCAATTTTGATTTAAACGCACAGTGAAATCTTCGTCCCTCGGTAGGGGGGCGGGGGGGACCAGCCCGGAAAGCCTTGGTGAGTCGCCATGGAATGTGATCCAGTCCCTCTGAACATCATCATCTTGTCCGAATGGCTCATTAGAGAGAGACAGAGAGAAAGTGAGAAAATGGATAGAAAACAGTGACATTTGGATTTGTTTCAACTTTGATAGTTCAAAGGCAGAGTGTAGACTGCAAGGTTAAAATATCCCATCAATCAGGCTCCACAATTAACCCGCACAAGCCATCTGTACACTTGATGCAAAAAGCTATCAACCCAGCTAGACAGAACACAATTGATGAGGAACTAGGTAAAATTATGGCAGAGAAAGCACCTACAAGAAATCATTCCTCAAGATGGTGGAAGAAGAAGGCTACGTTCCTCATCAAGTGTTTCATGCTGATGAAAGCGGCCACTCCATTCCATCAAGCCGTCAACGACCATCACAAAGGTCAATAAAACCACTTTATTATACAGTACAGTTTATTTCTTAATCTTCATAATACCACAGTAAATTTATTATACACAAAATAAGGTATATTTTGTGTAGTTTTAAGGTTTTAAGGTAAATAAAACGACTTTATTATACCGTACAGTTTATTTCTTTAATTACGATACCATAGCACAGTTATTATACATAAAATAAGGGATATTGTGTGTAGTTTTAAGACAATATAGTTTTAAAAGTAGTTTTAAGAAAACATGTTTTATGGGGACCTAGGAACGGATTATTCTCATTTTAATGGTTTCCTATGGGAAATTAACTTTTGGTATACACACTTTTCACCTGACACACACTTTCTAGGAACCAATTAAGTTCGTAAGCCAAGGTATCACTGTATCAGGATATTGCCAATTTGAGGCGGCGAGTTCTGTCACCCCCAAACTAACGGCAAGGAAACGTTGAGGTCAAATGACAAGTCGTCACGTAAACTTCATTCAGACAGACTGCGTGAGTCACTTTGAACGCCGCTTCGTCTTTCCGATGATGGATGTCGGGACGCCTTTCCTGCCTGTAGACAATTTCCCCGGCACGGCCGTATACGCGCCTTTTTGAATTCATAAGAACATTGACTGCAGACGCATGATGAATGAGGACGCTCCTCTGGACAGGAAATAGAGGAAAATAATCGCCGGCGCATCAAAAAATTGTATTGACTTTGGCTCATTAAAAATCGTTTTAAATGGTCTCGCCTACTACTACAAAAAAAAAAAAAAAATGGGGGAAAAAAAATCCATAAAAATTATGAAAAGATATGGATTAGTCATGCAATGCTTTGCATCACAACAAGGTGTTCCTGGTGGTGACAACCGTCCAAGTTCAGACCTGCAACACCAACAATACCTACAATAAATCTGTACGAAAAGAATCGGTTTTAAATTCCGAGTTTAGTTTTGCCACATTTTGGATTAAAGGACAACCGACACAAAAAGGACAAATGACACTAAAAGTTAAAAGATTTATAAATGAACTGTCAACATTTTGCTATATAATAATATTCAATAGAATACGTTGCTTAAAGGACAACCGACACCACATTTTTTTGTTTCCTAACTGACATCAGAAAAACGATTTATAGTCTCTAAAATACCCAAAACACGCAGTATGATATTTTTCGTCAAATGCAAAACACCAATAAAAATGACTTAAAGTGTCTAAAAACTACTTCAATTTGAAACCGGAAGTGGCCAGTTTCAGAAAGTCCCGCCCCCTTGTTCATGGTGTCACGCCAAGACGTCTTGCCTTGCTCGAGAATCAAAACAATGGCTTCAGATTCGGAGAATATGCTTTCTTGTTACTCATCCAGTTATGAATATGATTCAAATAGTTCTGAAGAGGAAAGCATACATTTTTGCAATCGATTAAAGAATTTATTCCGTGTCATTTTGAGGTATCTGGGCACCCAAAAAAGGCAGAAGATGGCGACAAAGCTCCGTAGAAATGGGCTGATTTTTTTTTTGGGGGGGGAATTTTTGTCAGCGAATATCAAATAGTTGCTCGGTGCAACACACAACAATTCACCATCGCGTTATTTATGTGTTTTCCTTCTAATATCGCCATCAACACGGATCAACACGACGTTTTCATACCAAACAAAGTACCGCATAATGCATTGACGTGATGAAAGGACTGCTACAGTGTGTCCTTTCTCGGTCAGAGGCGTTCCCTCCGTGACGTCACGTCCGGACTCGTCACCAACTCAAAAACAAGACTTCCTGAATATTCAGCGTGAGTCTTAAAAGGTAAAATGTAGCTATATGCGCTGGAATCTTTGTAAAATGAGCTCAGTAGAAGTCATTTGAAGTAATTTTACAAATTATGGACACAACATGTACAGAGTTGTCAGTTGTCCCATTATTATTATTATTATTATTATTATTATTATTATTATTATTATTATTATTATTATTATTAGCTAGTGATCTACCTTTCTGACTGTTTTAGTTACTTCCGGGTTGAGTGAATGCCGGCGCGTGTGGTTGCCGCTGCTCACCCACAGAAAAACGGATCTTGTGATTGTAAAGTAACCTTGAGATATTTGAAAGGTGCTTCTAAATGAAATGTATTATTATTATGATTATTGTTTCTTTTTTGTTTGTTTGTTTCCTTTTTGAGGGGAATTTTCTCGCGGCGGCAGGCGGGAAGCAGCAGCTCTGATTGGTTGCCGCGGTGATAGATGCCCGGCCAGTTTTCTGATTACGACGTTGTTCAAACTCCCGGGGCTCTGCGTAATCAGAATAAATGTCCCCCCAAGGGTAGAAGATGCGTTTGAGTGTCTCTGCCGATATTTTTTTCTGTGTAGAAATAGAAAAAGTTGGTAATGAGAACCGTTCCCTGAGGTCGAAACGTATTCTCAAGTGCCATCCAAGCACAAGGGAACAAATGTCACATTAACTCATTCACTGCCATTCACAAATTTATTCGGGATACAGTGATACCTCGGTTTACAAACCCCTTGGCTTAAGAACTTTTCGGTTGACAAACATTAAATTTATGAACATTTTACCTTGGCATACGAACTTTTTTCATACACGGAGTAATGTGTCGTTGGCGAACGAGCCCGTTCTTCAAACAACAAAATGGCAGCCGACTGTTTTTGTCCTCAATACCCCGCCCCCAGTCTTCGGTTCAAGCCACGTGATTGGTCAAGAACGCAGCAGTGAGAGGGGGGTTGTTGTGAGTGAGAGAGTTTCAACTGTAGGAGAACGGGCTCGTTGGCGAACGACACATAACTCATTGTGGCGCTCCATGTTTATCCCAAAAAATAGTTCGTAAGACAAGGTAAAATGTTCATAAATTTGACATTCGTAAACCGAAACGTTCATAAGTCAAGGGGTTCGTAAACCGAGGTATCACTGTACTCACAGAAATAATTAATAATAATTATTATAATACATTTCATTTATAAGCCCCTTTCAAAAGTACATACTGTATTTATTTGAGTAAAACCAAAGTTTGGGTGCGCGTTATAAACGAGGCAGAGGATAAAAAATCTCATATACATATATATTTAAAGGACAACCCACGTCTCCGGATAAGTTGTGTCCATAATTTGTAAAATCACTTCAAATGACTTCTACTGAGCGTATTTTACAAAGATTCCAGCGCATATAATTGTATTTTACCTTTTAAGACTCGCGCTGAATATTCCGGAAGTCTTGTTTTTGAGTTTTTGACGAGTCCGTACATGACGTCACTGAAGGAACGCCCCTGACCGAAAAAAAGGACACATTGTCCTTCCATCACGTCAATGCATTTTGCTGTACTTTGTTTGGTCTGAAAACTTCGTGTAGCACCAAAAAGATGGCGACAAAGCTCCGTATAAGGAATTAATCAGCCTGTGGAAACGAATCCGTTTCCACGTTTTAATTGGAAAATTAGGGGTGCGCGTTATACACGGATTAATACTGTAATCATATACAATTATTAATAACAATAATGATGATGTTATGAACATAATAATCTATTACTTTTCTTTAACATAGAACAAAATGTGGAGGTTCTTTGGTCTGATGAAATGTCCAGCGAGGCAAAACGTGATTCACCCTCGTTTGACTTTGCAAAGGTGACGATTGACAGAGGACGGCGTTTACGCGGGTGCGTTTGGCCCGCGCATCTATACATGTGGCGTATTTGTAATTGCTCTTCACCTGTACCTGTACCTCCTTTCCGCCTGCTCAGCACTGAAGCAGGTCGCTGACGTAGCGGCTAACCAGATTAGCTTTATTAGCTTTCTGCGCGGTGGAGGAGTGACACAAAATGGCTGCCTTAAACGATTGGCGCTCTATACTACTTCATCACTCTGCCTTTGGGTTTTCTTTACTCGGGATGCTATCTGGGCTAATCGTTAGCAAGATTGTTAATTAATAATAATAATACATTTAATTTATAAGCCCGTTTCGAAACTCTCAAGGTCGCTTTACAGTCACAGGATACGTCTTTCAGTGGGCGAGCAGCGGCAGCCACACGCGCCAGCGTTGACCCAACACGGATTTAACGGAAATAACTCAAATAGATAGAAAGCTAGCTAGCTAGCTAAGAGTTCGCTAATAATCACTCAACCCGGAAGTAACTCAAATAGATAGAAAGCTAGCTAGCTAGCTAAGAGTTCACTAATAATCACTCAACCCGGAGGTAACTCAAATAGATAGAAAGCTAGATAGCTAAGAGTTACCTAATAATCACTCAACCTGGAAGTAACTCAAATAGATAGAAAGCTAGCTAGCTAGCTAAGAGTTTGCTAATAATCACTCGACCCAGAAGTAACTTTAATCGATAGAAAGCTCGCTAGCTAGCTAAGAATTTGCTAATAATCACTCAACCCGGAAGTAACTCAAACAGATAGAAAGCTACCTTGCTCGCTAAGAGTTAGCCAATAATCACTCAACCAGAAGTAACTCAAATAGATAGAAAGCTAGCTAGGTAAGAATTTGCTAATAATCGCTCAACCCGGAAGTAACTCAAACAGATAGAAAGCTAGCTTGCTAGCTAAGAGTTAGCTAATAATCACTCAACCCGGAAGTAACTCAAATAGAATGAAAGCTAGCTAGCTAGCTAAGAATTTGCTAATAATCGCTCAACCCGGATGTAACTCAAACAGATAGAAAGCTAGCTTGCTAGCTACGAGTTAGCTAATAATCACTCAACCCGGAAGTAACTCAAATAGATAGAAAGCTAGCTAGCTAAGAGTTTGCTAATAATTACTCAACCTGGAAGTAACTTTAATAGATAGAAGGCTAGCTAGCCTGCACACTGCTCATCTTATGCTTCATCCGTATGGGACATCCTGGTGACCTTTAAAGTAACTTTTTTTTTCTTAGCTGCAATGGCGCGCGCGCGCGCGTGTGTGTTTATTAGATGTGCGGTGAGGTTATAAGGCAAGCTGTGGCGTCAACACGCCGTAAAGCACTTTACAAATCACTTTAAAGACGACATCTCCTCTCTTTAATTGGCTCCAGAGTCGCCTTGCCGTCGTTCATATTTCACACATGGCGACCACACTCGCCACCGTAAATCTTCTTTATGGCGGCGGGAGGGGGCGAGCTAGCCTGACTTTGACTGAGCGAGCGAACGAAAAGCGTCGCCACTTTAAGGCCGCGTTCTTGGTTAGCAATACGGTGGCAGCGTGCCGAAAGGCCGAGGCAAAAATTAGCGGCGCAAAATCAACAAAGCCACTCGGAAGTCAAGCATCTAAGCTTTTTCTTTATTTTTTTTTTAAATAATAATAATACATTTCATTTCTAAGCGCCTTTCAAAACTCTCAGGGTCACTTTACAGTCACAGGATAAGTTTTTCTGTAGCGACAGCCACACGCGACAGCGTTCACTCAACCTGGAAGTAACTCAAATGCATAGAAAGTTAGCTAATATTTAGCTAATAGCTAGCCAGATAGATAGCCGATAGCTAGCTGGATAGCCAATATATAGCCAGTGAGACAGGTAATAGATAACAAATACATAGCTAGCTAGATAGCAAATAGTTAGCTAGCTAGCTAGCTAGATAGCCAGATAGCTAGGTTGAGCAGCGGCAGCTTTTTTGCTTGTCTTAAACTGAAAGGAGTTTGGGGGGGGGTAAAATATAGCATGTTGGAAGAAAAAAACGAAATAAATCTGACTTTATTGGTACCGTTCGCTGACTTTTAGAACTGCTTCATGTCACAAAGAGGGTACAGCAAGTGCTAAAGAATGAATGAATCTCTGTGTCTTTGTGTTGTCATGTTATTTGTTATTTAGTTTTATTTAGCCGCGAGAGTGGCCGTGCCGTTCCAGCAGCTCCTACTTCTTTCTTATCTTTCCTCTGTCTTTCATAACTTGCTGCTGTGAAATGTCAATTTCTCCACAGCGAGACTAATAATAATAATAATAATAATAATAATAATACATTTCATTTCTAATCACTTTTCATAACTGTCAAGGTCACTTTACAATCACAGGATCAGTTTTTCTGCAGGTGAGCAGCGGCAGTCACATGCGCCAGTGTTCACTCAACCCGGAAGTCACTCAAATAGATAGAAAACTAGCTAGATAGCTAATAGATAACTAATAGCTAGCTAGCTCGTTAGATCACGACTAGATCGCGAATAGATTGCAAATAGATACCCAGCTCGGTAGCCAGCTAGCTAGTTAGACAGAAAATAGATAACAAATATATAGCAAATATATAGCTAGCTAGATAGCCATCTAGCTAGTTAGACAGCGGCAGCCACATGCACCAGCGTTCACTCATCCCGGAAGTCACTCAAATAGATAGAAAACTAGCTAGATAGCTAATAGATAACTAATAGCTAGCTAGCTCGTTAGATCGTGACTAGATAGCGAATAGATTGCAAATAGATACCTAGCTCGGTAACCAGCTAGCTAGTTAGACAGCAAATAGATAACAAATATATAGCAAATATATAGCTAGCTAGATAGCCAGCTAGCTAGTTAGACAGCGGCAGCCACATGCGCCAGCGTTCACTCATCCCGGAAGTCACTCAAATAGATAGAAAACTAGCTAGATAGCTAATAGATAACTAATAGCCAGCTAGATAGCTAATAGATAACTAATAGCTAGCTAGATAGCCATCTAGCTAGTTAGACAGCGGCAGCCACATGCACCAGCGTTCAGTCATCCCGGAAGTCACTCAAATAGATAGAAAACTAGCTAGATAGCTAATAGATAACTAATAGCGAGCTAGATAGCTAATAGATAACTAATAGCTAGCTAGATAGCCATCTAGCTAGTTAGACAGCGGCAGCCACATGCACCAGCGTTCAGTCATCCCGGAAGTCACTCAAATAGATAGAAAACTAGCTAGATAGCTAATAGATAACTAGTAGCTAGCGAGATAGCTAATAGATAACTAATAGCTAGCTAGATAGCCATCTAGATAGCTAATAGATAACTAATAGCTAGCTAGATAGCCATCTAGCTAGTTAGACAGCGGCAGCCACATGCACCAGCGTTCAGTCATCCCGGAAGTCACTCAAATAGATATAAAACTAGCTAGATAGCTAATAGATAACTAGTAGCTAGCGAGATAGCTAATAGATAACTAATAGCTAGCTAGATAGCCATCTAGCTAGTTAGACAGCGGCAGCCACATGCACCAGCGTTCACTCATCCCGGAAGTCACTCAAATAGATAGAAAACTAGCTAGATAGCTAATAGATAACTAATAGCTAGCTGGCTAGCCAGCTAGATAACTAGCCAGATAGCCAGCTAGATAGCTCAAGTGAGAAACTGTCTTCGACAAAAGTGCATACAATCCAGTTAGCATTCAGCATTAGCGCGCTAGCCCATTTGTCCGAAACGCAAGGTGTTTAAAATAAAACAATGGCAACGGTTGGATGGGCTTGAAAGTTCAATTAAAATGTGGACCTTTTTATTTGCTCGCGCGTGTGTTTTGCGTTTGAAATGTCGCTTTTTTTAATTTTTTTTTTTAATCTGGAGTGAGCGTGTTTGAGTGCTTTTCCTCATTATAAGCGTGAAAAGAAAAAAAAGTCCAGTGTGGTAATTACAACAAGTAGCGACTTTTCTCATGGCGACTTCCTTTTCACCGAGGCGCTCGAGCGCTTGTTGATTTAGATTGCATTTTTTTTTTCTCTTTAATTGGCTTCCTCGTGCAAAGGGGGAACCTGTTGACATCTTAGAAATGACTTGCAAAAAAACAAAAAGAAAGTAAGCCACCCCAAGGTTGTGCGATTTGGAGTTGCCGTAAAATTTAAAGGACAACCGACACCATTTTTTTGTTTCCGAACTGACCTCATAAAAACGTTTGATAGCATCTAAAATACACAAAACACGCAGGCTGATATTTTTAGTTAAATCTATTTCTATATCTATTTGCTATCTATTCGCTATATGACTAGCGAGCTGGCTACCTCGCTAGCTATCCATTTTCTATATATTTGTTAGCCATATGCTATCTAACTAGCTAGCTGGCTACCTAGCTAGCTATCTATTTGCTATCTATTCGTTATCTAACCAGCGAGCTAGCTATCTATTGATTAGCTAATTTTCTATCTGAGTTATTCTGGGTTGAGTGAACGCTGGCGCACGTGGCTGCCGCTGCTCACCCATAGAAAAACTGATCTTGTCACTGTAAAGTGACCTTGAGAGTTTTGAAAGGCGCTTAGAAATGAAATGTATTATTATTATTATTATTACTATTATGATTACTGTTATGATTATAATGATGATTATGATTATGATTATGATTATGATATAAATAAATAATCCATAAATAAATACATAAATCGTTTTGAGGCGTCTGAACTCCAATGTAGCGTCCCGGAAAATGCACAAGATGGCGCCCAAGCTCCGTTGGAAATAGGCAATTTGTGTCAACTAGTATCAAATAGTAACTAAATAAATGAATTGATAAATAAATACATAAATCAATAAATGGAGAAATTAATAAATAAATACAATAATATAATAATAATAATAATAATACAATAATTAAAGAAGTGGATGGATGAATAAATAAATAATTTGATAAATAAATAAATGGATAAATAAATAAATACATCAACAAATAAATACATACATAAATAAATACATACATTAAAAAATGATAAATAAATAGATAAATAAATCAAAGAAATAACGGAATGAATAAACAAATACATAAATTGATAAATAAATTAATACACAAAAAAGATAAATAAATACATGAACAAATAGATGAATTTATGAGTGAATGAATGAATGAATACATGCACAAATAGATAAATAAATAAATGGATAACCAGATAACTAAATAGATTAATAACTAAATGGATTTGTTTGGGTTTTGTTATTTGTGCCGATAAAACGTTGGCCGTGGCCTCTGGCATTGTTTTTTTCCCTTCCACAAGGGGGAAGCATTTCCCTTTTTTCCCATGTTAGCGCTTTGTTGCAACTTCAGCTGTTGTTGAAGCGCTATATAAACCAATATGGATGTATTGCATTGTATTCATACAGTCGCCCCCATTTCGAGCTCGCATAACTCCAGACCCATATCACTTAGGAATTAACTGTTTGTTTCTCATATAAGAAGATAGTCTAAGGTGTCCAAGACTGAATATAATTTTTATGTAGTCCTAAAACCCAATATTCTGTAGGTCCTGCAATTTCAGTGACAATGACAAAAACCCTGGCAGTCTACAGTTTCTTACGCTGCATTGAATTCGAATGACAATGACAAAAACCCTGGCTCTGGAGTGGACACATTTTTGCAACAATGTCTGGCAGTGAATGAGTTAATAAGGCCTGATGGTGATGTAGCACCAAGTGATGGAGCGCCGGTGTTCGCCTCATTTAAGGCCGGCCTTTTATTTTACACTCGGCGACTCATACATCAAAGTCATACGCGGCTAACAAGGTTAGCGATGTAAACACACACTTGCGCACACATACCCAGATAGAATAAAAGTGATGAGCTGTTTTGTGACTTGATGTCATTGGATGCATACTCATAATAATAATAATAATAATAACAATAATAATAATAATAATAATAATAATAATAATAACAATAATAATAATAATAATAATAATAATAATAATAATTAATAATAATAAATAATAATCGTCGTCATCATCATGAAATGTAAATTTCTCCACTGCGAGACTAATAAAGGCGAATCCAATCCAATCAACATCATCATACTACTACTACTACTACTACTAATAATATATATATATATATATATATATATGAAACCATTAAAATGAGAATAATCCATTCCCAGGTCCCCATAAAACATGATTTTCTCCCTTCTAATTTTGTAAGCCTTAAAACTACACAAAATATACCTTATTTTATGTATAATAAATGTGCTATAGTATTATGATTAAAGAAATAAACTGTACTGTACAATAAAGTTATTTTATTTACCTTTGTGATGGTCGTTAATGGCTTGATGGAAGTGGACTGTCCGGTTTCAAGGGGTACTTCGTAAACCGATATATATATATATATATATATATATATATATATATATATATATATATATATATGTGTGTGTGTGTGTGTGTGTTCGTAAACCGATATATATATATATATACACACATATATACGCATATATATACACATATATACGCATATATACGCATATATATATATATATGCGTATATATGTGTGTATATATATATATATATATATGTGTGTGTGTGTGTGTGTGTGTGTGTGTGTGTATATATATATATATATATATATACACACACATACACACACACACACAAATAAAAGACAAAATATCCACGAATAGTCGAGTCAGGGTTCAGCGCGACTGACCGAGAAGGTGCCAGAAGTGCACTTGAGTGACTTTGAAAGATTGGAGGACACCAGGGTGCTTGACGTAAGACGAGCGTCTTCAGATACGACGATGACGGCGTCAAAGTGTGTCCTCGGGAGGGAGTGAAGGCGCTCTTTCCAGGCTGCTGTCTGAAGATTGCAAATCCCAAACACTCAATCTGGATGTTTATCTCATCCTCTCTCGTCCCCCCCCCCCAGGGATATGGATCACCAAACAAGCCGTTTTATTTATCAAGGTAAGCGGATGAAGAAGAAGGACGTCTGAAAAAGCCACCGGGAAGATCGGCAAACAAGACAAATCACTTGTATGGCAAATTGCGACATTTGCTTGGCGTGTCTATCGTGCGTAGACCCACAAAAAGATGCAAAGAACCAAAATATCCTGACATGTCTGCCTCTACGGTTTGAAGCAACCAAATAATTTTGGCCATTTCGAAAGCAAAATTACCTGGGAGACATCCATACATCCATCCATACATACATCCCTACTTCCATACATACATACATACATCCATACTTCCATACATACATACATACATACATACATACATACATACATACATACATACATACATACATACATACATACATACATACATACATACATACATACATACATACATACATACATACATACATACATAACTCGATAAACAAGTAAATATACAAATAAATAAATCAATAATTACATAAATGGTTAGATCAGTAAATAGATCAGGAAATAGGTAGATAAATCAATGGATAAATAGATAAACAGACAGATAAATAAAAAATCAGATAAATAAACAAATACATCGATAAATAAATAGAATAAATACACAAATAAATCAATGTTTAGATAAAGAAATAGCTAAATAGTTAGATTAATAAATATATACAAAATAGATAAACAAAAAATACACAAATAAATAAATTAAATAGTAAATAAATAAGTACACATATAAATAAATGCTAAGATAAATAAATAGTTATATAAATAAATGGATAAATACATACATATATAGATAAACAAATAAATACAAAATATAAATATAAATATAAAATAAAACATAAAAAATAATTGGTTAGATAAGTAAATAAATAAATAGGTATATAAATAAATGGATACATAGATAAATAAATAGATGTACAAAGAAACAGATAAATAATTGAATACATGAATACACAAATAAATAAATGTTTAGATAAATAGATAAATAGATATATAAACACATAAATACATAGATAAACAAATAAATACAAAAGTAAACAAAGAAATAAGTACATAAATAATTGAATAAGTACATAAGTACATAAATTAAACAAATGCTAAGATAAATAAATAATTATATAAATACATGGATAAATACATACATAAATATATAAACAAATAAATACACAAATAAATAAATGGTGAGATAAGTAGATAGATAAATAGGTAGATAAATATATGGATAAAAAGATATACAAACAAATAAATAAGGAGATAAATAAATAGAATAAACACACAAATAAATAAATACACAAATATACAAATAAATAAATGTAGATAAATAAATAGATAAATCAATCGACAAATAAATAGTTAAATAAATAAATACATAAATAAATACATAAATACATGAATAGAGTCTCAAGTAGTAAGGGCCAAAAAGAGACAGGAAGTCAGCCATTTTGGTTTCATTTAACATTTCGATGAATATGTGGCTCCAAATTCCTTCAAAATAAAAGTCTCATTTCTGTAAACAGGTGGTCAATCAAGTTTGCTTTGAATGGACAATTTTACTCCCTCTCCTTCAACCGTTTTACCCTGCCCGCCATCCGTGTTTCCGATCTTATAAAGGGTAAAACTAAAATGGCTTCTGGGGGGGGGGGGGGGGGGATAAAGTGTATCAAATTGTCCCCTTCATAAATGAGAGAAAATGTCAGGTAAAACACTTTCATCTATTTTTTTTTAATTTTTTATTTCTTTTTGGGGGCCGGAGCAGCAAATATTACCTTGAATAGCGGTGAAATGCCTCGCAGATTGAATCTTGCGCCACTCAAATGGATTGAAGCACTTGACCCCAAAATCCTATGAAAGATGTTTTAGGTTTATTATCTCCCGAGTACGTGTGACAGTTTGTTCTTTCTGTAGAGACGATACAAGAAGATTCTCCATAACGGCCTCGAAGCCTTTTTGTTGACGTGTTCGAGGAGTCATAATTTAATTTTACGTTAAAAAAAAAAACTATCGATTGTATGAGACAAATACAAAAATTTTACCTGGAATGATTTGGCAGAAATGTTCCGTCTTCGAGTTGCTTTGTGGTAGTCTGCTAATTGCTAATTGTTGTCTGGTATGGCTAGTTATAAGCTAATGAGCCAACTGCTATTTAGCATTGTCCCGATTTGCTATCAAATGCTAACTATATGTTAAGTGGTTGCTGCCTAGATGCTATTTAGTTTCTGAGAGGTTGTTAGCTGGATGCTAACAGAATGTTAAAACATTCCAAGGGACAAGCTAACTGCCATCTGGCGAAATGCTAACGGAAGGATGACTTATAGCAAGCTAGCCTAATACATACATCTCAACGTATATGTTTTTCCTCTGTATTTTATGTTTTTTTTTTTTTAATCATTTCAAATAATGTACAACGTACTACAACTTTTATATGAGTAAAAAACAATGAACCGATCTTACAACGACCATTATCGCTGAAATCCACATGGTCTCAACTGCTGGTAGCAAACAACCATACTACCGCCGATCGCTTCTATTATCACGGCAAACCAGCAAAAGTAATCCTTAATCGTATGTACAGTACAGTTTATTTCTTGAATTACAATACCATAGCACATTTATTAATAAAATAAGGTACATTGTGTGTAGTTTTTAGACTTATTCAGTTGAAAATTATGTTTTATGGGGACCCGGAAACGGATTATTCTCATTTTACTGGTTTCCTTTGGGAAATTAATGTTTGGAAGACACACTTTTTGCCTTACACACATTTTCTGGGAACCAATTAAGTTCGTAAGTCAAGGTATCACTGTATATATAAATATTTTTATCGCTACGTATGGTCAGATTGATAGCATGGCGTGCATTGATAGCATAACGTGCTCATGCGCGGTAAACTGTAAGTATCTAAATGTTTTAATTAGGAAGCTGTTAGCATTTATTTTCATCATTTCAAATAATGTACAGTGTACTACAACTTTTATACGACAATTATAATCATTTATGAGCGCAGCTATTAGCCAAGTTTGACAGCTATGCTATTACGTGGTCACGAACTCGATAGACAGCGGTGACAGCGCCAATGCTAACTGTTTGTTTTAGTGATTGTATCCGGACGGACGTTAATTGTTGTGAGTAGTTGTGAGTAGCTAGCTAATTGCCGTCTAGCTGTTTGCTAATGACACGTCGAATGTTAGCAAAGTAATCATCTGACTTTTTTTTTGGCTAGCTGGTTGCCAGTAGAACACTAAATGCTAACAGGCGACCCGCTAAGTAGCTTTGAGCTATTCGCTAGTTCAACGTGGGACATTTTAAACTCCACTTTTGACGTTGCGACTTCTTCTTTGGTAATCTTCCAGGTGTCCTCTCGAAGGCGCTAGCAGTCGACAACGAAACACGTATAACGGCGGCCCCGTCGGCGTCGGCGGCCATTTTTTATTTTGTGTTCTGCTTGTCATTTTGTAGCTGTCACTCGTCCCCGCTTCGCCCGTCCATCAGCATCCGTCCGCCTCCTCTGCCATCCGTCACTCTCGCCGGGCGCTTTGGCTAACAGGCTGCTTGACAGCTTGCGAAAGTGGCCACCCCCCACTTCCCTTTTGCCAGTCAGTCAGTTAGTCATCCGAGGCTAATTAAATACCGGGGTGCTCCCTTCACGACTCCACTCCCAAGGAGAGAGCTTTTTTTTTCTCTCCTCTCTCTCCCCTTTTGTCGCCCAGGGTGTCGTGCGCTGAGATTAACCTCCCGCTGTAAAGCTCACACACACCAAGTAACAGCAGCCGACAGCCATTCTCCTCAATCAAATGTTAACAGCGTCCACTTCACAGGAAGCTTTCTTGAAGGACCGCCGCGCATGACCATCTACACAGTAATACCTTGGCTTATGAACTCAATTGATTCCCAGACGGAGTGTGTAAGGCGAAAAGTGTGTATACCAAAAATTAATTTCCCATAGGAAACCATTAAAATCAGAATAATCCGTTCCCAGGTCCCCATAAAACATCAAGAACACAGCAGTGGGTAGGGGGGGGGGGATAAATATTTAAAGAGACAGGCAGATGACAGAGAGAGAGAGAAAATGGATAGAAAACAGTGTCGACTGCAAGATTAAAATTCCCATCAATCAGGCTCCAAAAATAACCCGCACAAGCCATCTGTACACTTGATGCAAAAAGCTATTAATCCAGCTAAACAAAACACAATTGATGAGGAACAAGGTAAAATGATCGCAGAAAAAGCACCTACAAGGATAATTCCTCAAGATGGTGATAGAAGGCTACGTTCCTCATCAAGTGTTTCATGCTGATGAAACAGGCCACTCCATTCCAGCAAGCCATCAATGATCATCACAAAGGTAAATAAAACGACTTTATTATACAGTACAGTTTATTTCTTTCACTATAATACCATAGCATATTTATTATACATAACATAAGGTATATTTTGTGTAGTTTTAAGGCTTATTTAGTAGAAAAATGATGTTTTATGGGGACCTGGGAACGGATTATTCTCATTTTAATGGTTTCCTATGGGAAATTAATTTTTAGGATACACACTTTTCACCTTAGACACTCAGTCTGGGAACCAATTAAGTTTGCAAGCCAAGGTATCACTGTATGTCCAACAATCTGACAATATGCCCTTCCACCTGTTGCGCCCGGCAGCCAAGAGTGGGCGGCGACAACAAAATAAATAAATACAAAATTACAAAATACCCTTTTTAATTCGTCCACCACGATTGAGATGAAATCAAAGCCAGAAGGAAGACGCATGAGGGCGACCGTTCATTTTACTTCCGCTTTTTTGATCGGAATCCGACTTGAGAGCCATCCAGTCTTTTTCTCCCAATGTTGTTTTTTTTGGCTCGTGGCGGGCGTCTGTCGGGGAGACTTTGGTCCTTCTTCCGATGCAGATGGACGATTAGAGCGGTATTAGCACGCGGCGCGCGGAAAAAAAAAAAAAGAAAGACAAAAACAAAGTGAAAGTGGCAGGCGGCGACGGACGTGTCCTCGTCCAACTTTTCTTGGCCATTCCTTGAAATGAGCAAACTTTTGAAATGATCGGCTTCCGAAAGCTTCGGACCATCTGTCGGTTGATTATAATAATAATAATAAGAAGAATACATTTCATTTCTTAAGCGCCTTTCTAAACTCTCAAGGTCACTTTACAGTCACAGGATCAGTTTTTCTGTGGGTGAGCAGCGGCAGCCACATGCGCCAACGTTCCCTCAACCGGGAATAACTCGCACAGATCAAGTTAGCTTGCTAGCTAATAGATAACTAATAGCTAGCTAGCTAGTTAGATAGCTAATCGATAGCAAATAGATAGCTAGCTAGGTAGCTAGCTACGGTGACCTGGTTCAACCGGGAATAACTCAAATAGATCAAGTTAGCTATCTAGCTAATAGAAACCTAAAAGATAGCTAGCTAGAGAGCCAGCTAGATGGCAAATAGAAAGTAAGCTAGCTAGCTAGCCAGCTAGATAGCAAATAGAGAGGTAGCTATCCAGCCAGCTAGATAGAAAATAGAGAACTAGCTAGCTAGTTAGATAACAAATAGAGAGCTAGCTAGCTAGTTGGATAGCTAGTCATCTAGATAGCAAATAGAAAGCTAGCTAGCTAGTTAGATAGCCAGATAGATAGCAAATAGAGAGCTAACTAGCTAGTCAGTTAGATAGCTAGCCAGCTAGAGAGCAAATAGAGAGCTAACTAGCTAGTCAGTTAGATAGCTAGCCAGCTAGAGAGCAAATAGAGAGCTAGCTAGCTAGTTAGATATCTAGTCAACTAGATAGCAAACAGAGAGCTAGCTAGCTAGTTAGATAGCCAGATAGATAGCAAATAGAGAGCTAACTAGCTAGTCAGTTAGATAGCTAGCCAGCTAGAGAGCAAATAGAGAGCTAGCTAGCTAGTTAGATATCTAGTCAACTAGATAGCAAATAGAGCACTAGCTAGCTAGCTAGCTATTTAGATAGTGAGTCAGCTAGATAGCAAATAGAGAGGTAGCTAGTGAGCTAAATAGCTAGCCAGCTATATAGCAAATAGAGACCTAGCTAACTAGCTAGTTAGATAGCTAGCCAGGTAGATCACAAATAGAGAGCTAGCTAGCTAGCAAGATAACTAGCCAGCTAGATAGCAAGTAGAGAGCTAGCTAGCTAGTTAGATAGCTAGCCAGCTAGATAGTAAATAGAGAGCTAGCTACTTAGCTAGTTAGATAGCTAGCCAGCTAGATAGCAAATAGAGAGCTTATGTTTATATCCATGCCAGTCCCAGCCAAGTGAATTTCCACTACAAATATTTCACCATTTAAATTTTATCCCAGAGAGACCAAAAAAAAAAAAAAAAACCAAATCCCCAACCACCTCTCTTCCTCTGCCGAATCCATCAGCAAACAGCAAGAAAGAATGACTGTCTTCCAAAAGATGTCGGGGAGGAGGCGGTTGGGGACAAGGATGTGCAGTCGCGTCGGTGGGGTCAAGAGCCCAATCTATCCGCCAGATGAAAAGCAAACGGCAATCGCGTGGCACAAACTTGCGTGTCATCCTCGGGAATTGGCCATCGCCTCATCGGAACCTGTTTTTTTTTTTTTTTTTTTTCTTTTTGCTTCTTCTTCTTCTTGTATTTCTTTGGGAGACATATTGAAAAGAAAGATGGCCGTGGGGGTCAGCGGGGTCGTGGCGTATATCTATTTCATTGGATGGGAAACGACGTTGCCAGTGAAGTTGATGACACAAATGGTGTGCATTTTGACTTTGTTTCAGGCACATTTTGCGACACCTTTTAAAAAAAAAAAATGATAATATCGCTGAAATTTAATTGTCAGATAATATAAACATTCTTCCAAAAATCGATCAAGTATTTTAATGAGAAAATGTGGATTTTTAGGTCATTTTTCAAATATTCACTAAAAATTAAGCTATCTATTTGCTAGGTATTCGCTATCTATTCACTCGGTATTAGCTATCTATTCACTAGCTATTTGCTATCTATTCGCTATGCATTAGCTATCTATTCGCTCTGTATTAGCTATCTATTCACTAGCTATTTGCTATCTATTCGCTAGGCATTACCTATCTATTCATTAGCTATTTGCTATCTATTCACTAGCTATTTGCTATCTATTCGCTAGCTATTAGCTATCTATTTGCTAGCTTGCTATCTATTTGAATGATTTCTGGATCGAGTGCTGGCGCGTGTGGCTGCCGCTGCTCACCCACAGAAAAAGAAAGGTTTTTGAAAGGCGCTTATAAATGAAATGATGATGATTATGATTATGATTATTATTATTATTATTATTATTATTATTATTATTATTATTATTATTATTATTATTATTTCTTTAGTTTGCTGACGAAGCCTCTTGGATAGGAGTCGAAACGTCCGAAACCTTCAAAAAAGTACAAATGACGGCTGAAGAAACCTTCTCATCGATATTATTATTATTATTATTATTATTATTATTATTGGATTTTCCTTTATTAGTCTCACATTATTATAATTATTACAATTCTCCGGGGAATGAAATGAATGAAAATATAGGAAAAACTATTTGCTATCTATTAGCTGTCTAACTAGCTCGTTAGTTACCTATTAGCTCGCTAGCTAACTTGATCTATTTGAGTTATTCCCAGTTGAACGGAGTCACCGTTGCTGGCTACCTAGCTATCTATCTATTTGATATCTATTAGCTGTCTAACTAGCAAGCTTTATTAGTCTTGCAGTGGAGAAATGTATTTCACAGCAGCAAAGTTATAAAGTAAATGAATGGAATAAATTGAATGAATGAATGACGCAAAAGTATTGGATCGTTTTTAACTTTTATAAGATTGCATATTCTTTATGTATGTATTATTCTTCATTTCTATGTTATATTTACATATTTATTTTCAAGTACAGTGAGACCTCAACTTACGAACTTAATTGGTTCCCAGGCAGAGTGTGTAAGGCAAAAAGTGTGTATCTCAAAAAAGATTTTCCCATAGGAAACCATTAAAATGGGAATAATCCGTTCCCGGGTTTCCATAAAATCTACTTTTCAACTAAACAAGCCTTAAAACTACACACAACATACCTTATTCTATGTATAATAAATGTGCTATTGTATTGCAATGAGAGAAATACACTGCATTGTATCAATAAACTGTGCTGTAAAATAAAGTTTTATTTACCTTTTTGATGGTCGTTGATGGCTTATGGAAGGAGATTCACCTTCCAGAAGGACTGTTGGTGCTGTTCGGTCGTATGCTTCCGCCGAAGATCATTCCGCCAGCCGTGGTGGGTGTGTATTATGAAAATAGTGCTTATTATAAGGTTTAATTTTCAGAAATTTGACGTTTGTAAGACAAAAAGTTTGTAAGTTGAGGTGTTTGTAAGTTGAGGTCTCACAGTAGATTGAAGCGGTCATTAAAACGATCGTCCATCCATGATCTAAGCCGCCTATGGCCACGAGGGTCGCCCGCCCGGTCATCCCAAACATTCGATTGTCATCTCCACAGAGCGGCGCGCGCCGGCCGAACCGCATGCTGCTTCACCCAGGTCATGAACGTTATCCTCCGCCCGCCTTGTAGCGAGCAACCGAGGCCTTTCGCAAAATTGGAAGCTTTTCGGAATTAGCCGTGTGACAGATCGGCGATATCGCTGCAGACATACGAGCAGATGCCCGGGTGGGGGGGTGACTTGGGGGAGTGTGGGGCGGGGGCACAGATGGAAAGACACTGATGGATCCCGACAGCCAGCGAGCCAGGATATCGAAGCGCTTTGGCCTTCAGCCTGAATCAACACGGCGAGCTGACGGCTAGATCTGCCCAACTTTATTAACATGGAGAGGCGTCAACGCACACCTGGACACAAACACACACAAACACACACACACACACACACACACACATTCCTGTTTCAATGGTTTTGTGGGGTCCGGATAACTCCGGATAAGGAGTCAGGACCACCGTTGCTGATAAGTTTAGAGAAGAACTAGTGTTCCATGTGAACACTAAATGCTGTCACCCCATTTCCCACTTCAATTTCTTTAAAAACAAAAAGTGGAGTTCAAACTGAAATAACAGCAGGAGTGAGGTTTCTGAATGGGTTACATTCAAAGTCCTCACCCCTGTAGTGAATTTGGTTAAAATATCATTTGACTTTTTGTGGTGTGAACTTTTTCCTCTCATTAACCACGCACACAAACACATAAACACACACACAGTGAGTAAAAAAGTGTGTGTATCCATAGTACATTGATTCTACATAAAATAAGGTATATTTTGTGTAGTTTTAAGGCTTAGAAAATTAAAAAGTAGAAAACTATGTTTTATGGGGACCTGGGAACGCATTATTGTCATTTTAATGGTTTCCCATGGGAAATTAATTTTTGGCATACACACTTTTCGTCTTACAAACTCTGTCTGGGAACCAATTAAGTTCGTAAGCCAAGGTATCACTGTATTATGAATATTTTTTTTGGTAGTTAATGTGTCTTTAAAATATTTTGTCATATTTCTTCTCATTTTGGATGCTGCCATGCGACACAGATCAGTCGCGCTATTTTAAATGATGCCCTGTCTCAAATAAGCACACATATGCTAATGCTAACATCAGAACACAGTTTTTTTTTCAGTTCTTTGTTCGATTCGAAGAAACAATTGTTACACAGACTTGCGTGTCGACATTGTCGCCATCCTTCCCGCCCCTTCCTGTTTTTGTCAGCGGGGTTATTTAGGCCACTTTTCCCGCGTACGACATGAATATTTCATGCGATTATTTTTCTGTGAAGGCAAAAGTATTCTCTTTTTTATCGCTCCTTTTTTTTTATCTGACACGCTACTATTTTTCTTCTTTCATCCCCTCCCCCTCCATTTTACTCCTTCATCATCCTACGCCGTTTGACAGTTTTTTTTTCTTTCTTTCTTTGTTTTATATTTTGTACCAGTTTTTTGAAACAGTCTTCAATATGATTTTTGTGTTTTTAAATTTGTTGTAAAGTTTGGGCTTTCCATCTGTCTGGCGGTTGCTTGAATTTGGTAGCGATCAGACAAAGTTTGGTCTCGGAATTTATCCAATGGAAATGTCCAGTTATGAACCCAAAATGGCTGCCAAAAAGAAAATGGCTGACCTAGAGGATGTTTTCGAGAATGGGTTCTTTTATTCTTGATTTGACTTTTTTTGTTGTTGTTTTGGACCATTTTTTTTTGTACAGTCTTTAATATTAATGTTGTGTTGTGAAAATTTGTGGTTTCCGTCTGTCTATCTGTCTTGTTGGCGGTTGTTTGAATTTGGTAGCCATCAGACAAAATTTGGTCTTGGACTCGATCCACTGGAAATTTCCAGGGATGACCCCAAAATGGCTGCCGCAAAGAAACATGGCTGACCTGGAGCATCTCTTCAGGAAGGGCTTTTTTTAAATTCTTGATTTGTCGGGTATTTATTTATTTATTTTAGTGTTGGACCATTTTTTCGTACAGTATTTAATATTAATTTTGTGTTGTAAAATGCAGCTTGTTTGAATTTGGTAGCGATCAGACAATATTTTGGTCTTGGAATCGATCCATTGGAAATTTACATCCATGACTCCAAAATGGCTGCCGTGAAAAAAAGAAATGGCTGACATTGAGGGTCTTTTCGAGAACGGCTGCTTTAATTCTTGATTTGTCGACATTTAATAATAATAATAACAACAACAACAATAATAATCAATAATAATAACAATAATAATAATAATAGTCCATTTCATTCAGGATGACGTTGTGACAAAGCACTTTAGCATTGGCAGGCGCAGCCTTGACAGGAAGTGCATGGCGGGTGCAGCTGGTGAACCACTTCCCCATGCCAGTCCAGATTAAAAAGCCGCAGGAGTGACCTCAGCTGTCACCCACACACACCCGCGCACATAATTCCGACAACGTCCATGCATGTGCGCTCCTCACCAATAAAACACGAAAACAAAACATACGCAGGTGTGAAAACACATTAGGAGATATTTACATGTAATAATGTCGTAATGTCGGGATCAACTGTGTCTGTCGCGCATGCACGCACACACACACACACACACACACACACACGTTTTCATGTTTTCTGGGGACGGTTTTTCAGATTATCACTTACCGGGACCACCCTTTCCAAATGCTGACACACACACACACACTCTCTCACGTTTTCATGTCTTCTGGGGACCTTTTTTTCAGCTCATCACTTACGGGGACCACCCTTTCCAAATGCGCGCACACACACACACACACACATTTTCATGTTTTCTGGGGACCATTTTTCAGATCATCACTTATGGGGACCACCCTTTCCAAATGCACACACACAAATACACACATATACACACACACACAAAACACACACGTTTTCATGTTTTCTGGGGACCATTTTTCAGATCATCACTTACGGGGACCACCCTTTCCAAATGCACACACACAAATACACATACACACACATACAAAATACACATGTTTTCATGTTTTCTGGGGACCGTTTTTTTTTCAGATCATCACTTACGGGGACCACCCTTTCCAAATGCACACACACAAGCACACACACACGTTTTCATGTTTTCTGGGGACCGTTTTTTTTTTCAGATCATCACTTACGGGGACCACTCTTTCCAAATGCGCACACACACAAGCACACACACACACACACACACACACACACACACACACACACACACACACACACACACACACACATATTCATGTTTCAATGGTTTTGTGAGGTCCGAATAACTCCAGATAAGGAGTGAGGACCACTGATAAGTTTAGGGAAGAACTCGTGTTCCATTTGAACACTAAATGTCACCCCGTTTCCCACTTCAACTTCTTTAAAAACAAAGCAATAAAAAGTGGACTTGAAACTGAAATAACAGCAGGAGCGAGGTTTCTGAATGGGTTACATTCAAAGTCCTCACCCCTGTAGTGAATTTGGTGAACATATCATTTTACTTTTTGTGGTATGAGCTTTTTTTTCTCTCATTAACCACACACACACGCACACACAGTGAGTAGAAAGTGTGTGTATCCAAGTAAAATGAAAATACGCACCAAAAAATCATTTTGGGTGAATTTGTGAGGATCTTTCTGAAACTTTAACAGATGCATATTTAGACCCTCTAGAAGCCTTTAGAATGAAAAAACTTGTGAGGACTGGCCAAAAATGTCCTCACTACGTATGGTATAAAATGTTAGTGGTCCTCACAAGACTAGTCGTACAAATACACACACACACACACACACACACTCAGGTGTTAATTAAACATTGTGACAGGTGATGTGGCTTCCAAATACCCCACCAGAAGCGAACCCAGTGCGTCAACAGCTGTCATGTCTCACACAGGCGCACACCCACAAATACTCGAAGCAAGTTATCTGCACCAATTTTTTTCCTCAATCATTTTAATCCACATATCAATAATTTGTTAATGAAATAGGAATAAAAAGTCTTTTTATTTTTCAGTGAAGCATTTGGAGAATTCTTGTGAATGACAAAGACAATGTAAAACATTATTGGCAGTTTGTTTATCAATTGATTCCGCCCCCCCTTTTTTTAATACAAAAACTAGATCTATGCGCGTGGTAAAACTCTTCAAAAGTCACTTCTCAAATACACGCATGAAGTTTATTTTTTTTATATCATTGCAAATTTTATGAATCAATTTGTAAATATCAATTTGCAAAATGGCCAGTTTCAGAAGGTCCCGCCCCCTTGTTCGTGACGTCACCCCAAGACGTCTTGCATTGCTGGAGAATCCAAACAATGGCTTCAGATTGGGAGAATATGCTTTCTTGTTACACATCCAGTTATGAATATGATTCAAATAGTTCTGAAGAGGAAAGCATACATGTTTGCAATCGATTAAAGAATTCAGTGTCATTTTGAGGCAACATTGAGGGGAAATTTCTCATCGAAAAAGAGGCACAAAATGGCGACCTCCTGTGGCCACCTCCGTTTCCACAGGCTGATAAATTCCTTATATGGAGCTTGGTCGCCCTCTTCTGGCAGCTTTTGGGTGCAACACGAGGTCCCCAGACCAAACAAGTACAGCAAACTACATTGACGTGATGGAAGGACTGCTACAATGCGTCTTTTTTTTTTTCGGTTAGGGGCGTTCCTTTAATGACGTCACGTACAGACTCGTCACCGACTCAAAAACAAGACTTCCGGAATATTCAGCGCGAGTCTTAAAAGGTACAATATAGCTCTATGCGCTGGAATCTTAGTAAAATACGCTCAGTAGAAGTCATTTGAAGCCATTTTAGAGATTATGGACACAACTTGTCCGGAGACGTCGGTTGTCCTTTAAGGAAGCCTGTACCGGAAATGACAACAACCCAACGTCATGTCAAGAAAAGTAAAGCGCAGCCATCTTCTGGTCAACTATGGGATAGCAATTATAGACAAACGTATCAACAGCATGTTTCAAATGTACAATATAGGCTTCATTTTAGGAGTAGTATCTGTAGTGCCGTTTTCACCCAAATGGCTTCTCGTTGCCTTCTTTTTCCTGCCGGCAGGCTTTAATTGATTTCCCGGCGTTGTAATTGATCGCCGGGCCAACTGCACGGACTGAGCGTTAAACAAAGCAGTGGAGAAAGAAAAAAGAAGATGGACACGAGGACGGGCACACTCACAGTATTAACTCGTTCACTGATGCTTTCTACTATCTTTGCGACTGCTTTATTTCCTGTTGGACTGTTGTCCATGTTAATAATAATAATAATAATAATAATACTACATTTCATTTATAAGCGCCTTTAAAAACTCCCAAGGTCACTCTACAGTCACAGGATAAGTTTTTTTTTTTGCCGTGGGTGAGCAGCGGCAGCCACACGCGCCAGCATTCACTCAACCCGGAATAACTCAAATAGAAAAAAAGTTAACTAGCTAGCTAATAGATGGCTAGCTAGATAGCCAGCCAAATAGCCAGCTGGATAGCCAGCCAGATAGCTAATAGACAGCAAATAGATAGCTAGCTATGTAGCCAGCTAGGTAGCTAATATTTCTTCTCCTGTCGAGACCGCCATGTCTGGACAGTAGAAGAAATATTAGCTACCTAGCTGGCTACATAGCTAGCTATCTATTTGCTGTCTATGTCTGGACAGGAGGGATATATATATATATATATATATATATATATATATATATATATATACAGTAAAGTCTCGTTATATCGATATCGGATATATCGATAGTCCCTGTTATATCGATATTTTTTCGGACTCCCTTGAATATCGATATAACGAGACTTTACTGTGTATATATATATATATATATATATATATATATATATATATATATATATATATATATATATAGCGCCGATACTACCAGTAAGACTTTAGTTTGCTGACGAAGCTTCTTGGATAAGAAGCGAAACGTCCGAAGAACGTCAAAGAAGTACAGATGACGGCTGAAGAAACCTTTTCTTTTCATCGATGTGTTCTACATAGTCAATACATACCTATTGCCTACATAGGCAATAATGATGATTCTCATTCTGATTCTGATTCTGAAATGTTCATTTCTGGCCTCATTTGTGTCATTTTGTGTTTCTTAGCATTCTCCACAAGGCCGTGCGTGAGTAGCTAAGCGGCGGCTCCGTCGGGGACGCCTCCATTGTTGCCGCCGTGATGTAAGTCCCGGAAGACAGCGGCCACTTATTTAGACATCAAATTAGGGACTCGACAAACACACACACACACACACACACACACACACACACACACACACACACACAGTAAAAGTCTGAAAGAAGCTTTTGTTTGCTTTTTTTTCCCTCATGGGGACATGCCCTAAGAATAATTCTTTATTTTGGGAGACAAGAACATAAAAGCCGCATTTTTACTCCACTCAACTGAAATACTTAATGAGGCGGCGGGCGTCTCAGGTTTACGTCTCAGGAATAGGAAATGTGAAACGGGACAACGAAGTCATAAAAAGTGCTTGACGCGGTGCCGTTTGCGCATACGTGTTCTTGTGTGGCATCGTTTGCGTACTTTTTGTCAATGGGGGACACTGGTTGTTGCATCATTTTCATCTATTAGCTATCTATACAGTGATACCCTGGCTTACGAACTTAATTGGTTCCTAGACAGAGCGTGTAAGGCGAAAAGTGTGTATCCCAAAAAATTATTTCCCATAGGAAACCATTAAAATGAGAATAATCTGTTCCCAGGTCCCCATGAAACATCATTTTCTACTTTCTAAATTTCTTAAAACTTAAATCCTTAAAACTACACAAAATATACCTTATTTTACGTATAATAAATGTACTATGGTATTATAATTAAAGAAATAAACTGTACTATTACTATGTAATAAAGTCGTTTTATTTACCTTTTTGATGGTTGTTGATGGCTTGATGGAATGGATAGTTTTTTGCATTAAAGGACAACCGATGTCACTTTAATAATAATAATAATGAGAAGGTTTCTTCAGCCGTCATCTCATCGATGGACCACTCCTGTACGACTGAGAGCTTACACAGACGTATAATAATAATAATAATTTAATATCGCATCGCTTTGGGACCCGAATAGTACATGTTCCTTTGTGGATGACATCGGTGACATTGAAACCACAACATGGGAAGAGAGTTGGTTACAAAATGTCACTTGGACAAGGACACACACACACACACACACACACACACACACACACACACACACACACACACACACATTTCTGCTTCAATGGTTTTGTGAGGTCCGGATAACTAAGGAGTGAGGACCACCGTTGCTGATAGGTTTAGAGAAGAAGTAGTGTTCCATTTGAACACTAAATGTCACCCCATTTCCCAATTCAACTTCTTTAAAAACAAAGAAAAAGTGGACTTGAAACTGAAATAACAGCAGGAGTGAGGTTTCAGAATGGCTACATTCAAAGTCCTCACCCCCGTAGTGAATTTGGTCAAAATATTGTTTTGCTTTTTGTGGTATAAACTTTTTCCTCTCATTAACCACACACACACACACACACACACATAAACACACACAGTGAGTAAAAAGTGTGTGTATCCAAGTGAAATGAAAATACACAACAAAAAATCGTTTTGGGTGAATTGTGAGGACCTTTCTGAAACTTTAACAGATGCATATATAGACCCTCTAGAAGCCTTTAGAATGAACGACTTGTGAGGACTGGCCAAAAGGTCCTCACTTGGCAAAAATGTCCTCACTGGTATAAAATGTTAGTGGTCCTCACAAGACTGCTCATACAAACACACACGCACATACACACGCTAGGACAACATGACCTGTGAGAGTGCCGAGCAACAAAAACACTTTCCTTTAATAACTTGAGCTACTTCTAATCCTATTTCCCTCCCAGGTTTGTGTGTGTGCGTGTGTATCCACATTTTAATTCTTCTTCTACTGACTCAGCCAAGCTTCGCCATAGCAATTAGTGATGGCAATTCCGGCTCTTTTCAAAGAGCCGATTCTTTTGGCTCGGCTCACTAAAAAGATCCGGCTCTTTTGGCTCCCAAATGGCTCTTCAGTTTGTTTGTTTATTTTTTGTTACTTACATTAATTAACTACTAAAAATCATGTATAATAATGTGAAAAACAAATTACTCGTGTAAATAATACACTATATCAAATATGTTTATTTATATGGCTTGATTTATATATGCACAGAGAGCATCCACTAACTTTCACTTTCTTTTACTCTGGTCTGATGATCAGCTGTCACTAATTGGCTTGTCATATTAATAATGCTATCATATCAACTAATTAAAAAATATAATAAAAAAAAAATATAATAATTGATTAATAATAACAGCGTAATGTAATAACATTTGTACACCTGTCTACCCTAACCCCTCCCCCTTCTCCTCATTGCTGCGTGTGTCTGTAATTCTCCCCTCCCTCCTCTACAACGGATATCGACCAATCACGTGCGGATTTAACCGAAGACCGGGGGCGGGGAATAGAGGACAAAAAAGAGTCGGCTCCCATTTCCGGCTCCTTGTTAGTAACCGGCTCTCTTCGTTCACTTCAGAGAGAAGAACCGACTCGTTCGCGAACGACACATCACTAATCGCAATCCCCGCCGCGCATGCTCGCCGCCGAAAGTCTGTACCCGCGTCTTTCGTTTTGGCGTCCCCGCGCTTGCCTTCATTTATTTATTTGAAGAATTCCCGCTGCGAGTCGGGAGCGTGTCGCGCGGCAAAGCTAATGGCGCGCGCGAAACGTCAACCGCGGCGTGACGCATTGGAAAAGTTACTTTTCTCCAAGTCGGCGGAACTGATTTATTTACGCCGACTTTATTTTCCTCATTATGATTTCATCTCGACACCAAACTTCCATTGAATTTGTTTTGCGATTCAATTCTGATGTCCTGTTTTTGGATGTTTTTTTTTTTTTACAATGACAATAATGCTAATGCTACATTGAGTGGTTCCATTTTTGTTTTATTGGGGGGGTGCGAGGAATAACATGAGACAATATCGACTGTTATTTTGCATTGTAACAGACAATCACACAATTACGGTGAATTATTTACTCCATAAAGTGCTCGCAGGAAATGATTAATTTAGTTCAAAATGGTGTCCCTATATTTGAAATTCAAATATAATAATAATAAAAATACATTTCACTTCTAAGCGCCTTTCAAAACTCTCAAGGTCACTTTACAGTAACTGGATACAGTCGCTAATAGATAGCTACCTTGCCAGCTAGATAGCTAAACGATAGCTAGCTAGATAGCTAGTGTGTATATGGGTGTGGTTAATGAGAGGAAAAAAGTTCATACCACAAAAAGTAAAATGATATTTCAAAACAACAAAAACAAGCCGGCTGCCATTTTGTTGTGAGTAGAACGGGCCCGTTCGCAAACGACACATCACTCATTGTGTTAGCTCCGTGTGTATCCCGAAAAATAGTTCGTATGCCAAGACAAAATTTTCATCAATTTAACGTTCGTAAACCGAAAAGTTCGTAAGCCAAGGGGGTTCGTGTTGATTGATTTTATTCTTATTATTATTTTGCGGCGTTGACAATCACAAATGCACTTGTTCTTAATAGCAATTGCCAATTAGCCTCACGGGCCGTGCGGTCCAAGCGGCTATTAGCGCCAATAAGGTAAACAGTGTGCACAAGCGCTCAAATTGCCTCTTTTATCACCAAAATTGGGTACACGGAGATGCTAAATTCAGTGACACGTTCGCACGTTCGCAACGCAAACATCCCCGCGGCGTGCGCGATGAAAACGCATCCTGCCGGGAATGGTAATCAACTCATACAGATTTATTTTTTTTATGCTACTTCAAAGATTGAAAAAAAAAAAAGAAAATCACGATCAAGATTTTTTTTCATGTTGTCCATACAGTGATCCCTCATCTTACGAACTTAATTGCTTACATGAAAGTGTGTGTAAGGTAGAAAAGTATGTCTTCCAAATATTAACTTCCCATAGGAAACCATTAAAATGAGAATAATCCGTTCCCAGGTCCCCATAAAACATGATTTTCTCCGAAATAAGCCTTAAAGGACAACTGACAACATCGGACAAGTTGCGGCCATTATTGTAAAATAATTTCAAATGATTTGTACTGAGCGGATTTTACAAAAATTCCACCGCATATTGCTATATTTTACCTTTTAAGACTCGTGCTGAATATTCAGGAAGTCTTGTTTTTGAGTTGGTGACGATTCCTACCGTGACGTCACATCTGGAACACCCCTGACCGAAAAAAAGCGACACACAATGCATTTTGGGTACTTTGTTTAGTCTGGAAACTTCATGTTGATCCGTGTTGATGGGCGAAATTAGAAGGAAAAACACATAAATAACGCGATGGGGAATCATGTGTTGCACCAAGACTACTATTTGATAGTAGTTGACACAAATTCCCAGCAGACAAATCAGCCCATTTCCAACGGAGCTTGGGCGCCATCTTGTGCATTTTCCGGGTGCGACATTGCCGTCATTGACAGCTCGAATTGATATGGGAGGACTCCTTTAGTCGATTGCAAACATTTGTGCTTTCCTCTTCAGAACTATTTGAATCATATTCATAACTGGATAAGTAACAAGAAAGCATCTTCTCCCAATCTGAACTCTCTGAAGCCATTGTTTTGATTCTGTAGTAAGGCAGTTTGTGAAGGAGTATCATGGCGTGACGTCACCAACAAGGGGGCGGGACTTTCTGAAACTGGCCACTTCCGGTTTCAAATTGAAGTCGTTTTTAGACACTTTAAGTCATTTTTATTGCCGTCTTGCATTTGACTAAAAATATCAGGCTGCGTGTTTTGGTTATTTTAGAGGCAATAAAACGTTTTTTTTTTTATGTCAATTAGGAAACTAAAAAACGGTGTCGGTTGTCCTTTAATAATTATAATTCTAAAAAAATACAGTTGTAGATGTGACTTGTAATGCACTCCAGATTTGTCGACCAATCTCAAATTGCCGCTCGTTTTCGTCTCTCAATGTCACCAGCGAACGTCCGGGTTTTTTTTATTCTTTTTCTTCAATGCTAATTCAATTAGCGAGATGCCATCGCCGCAATTAGACTTTGCAATTAATGCGCCACTACGCTGCTTTTCTTCTCTTTTTTTTTTTCTCCTTTGTGCTGGAATTGAAAAATTAGCGATAACAAACGGCCGGCCGAATATACATAAAAGAACATTTTGTGCGGATGATGCGAAACTGCTCCAAGATGTTTTTTTTTTTTTGAGTTGGAAAAGTCACATGAACGTTTTTTTTTTAAATGATTGGCCTCCTTTTTTTTACACTCGGCATTTTAACGGTGATGTGCAGACACATCCTCCATTGTGGTTCACCTTTGAATTTACATAAATAAATAAAAAGAACTAAATTAACCACAGACATTTTTTTCATTCGTGTAATTATTTTATTTTGAAAAAAATGAATAATTTATTTTTCAATCTTAAATTTAGCAAATCGTTACATGGCTGAACCCACGTGATAGCTAAGCGCGTCTTTTGGAAGATTTATAATTCTATTTTATTTATTGTATTCTATTTGTGATTATATTTTATTTATTATAGTATATATGCTTGTCTGTGACTGTAGTGTCCTTGAGAGCTTTGAAAGGCACTTAAAATGTAATGTATTATCATTATTAACTCGGATAGAGAGCTAGCTAGCTAATAGATAGCTAACAGATAGTGCGCTAGGCCTTCACTCAACCCGGAAGTAACTCAGATAGAAAGCTAGCTAGCTAATAGACAGCTAATTCGATAGATAAGTAACTGATAGAAAGCTAGCTAGCTGATTCGATAGCTAAGTAACTTGGATAGAAAGCTAGCTAGCTAATAGATAGCTAACAGATAGCTAACTAGGCCTTCACTCAACCCAGAAGTAACTCGGATAGAACGCTAGCTAGTTAATAAACAGCTAATAGATAGCTAAGTAACTCGGATAGAAAGCTAGCTAATAGATAGCTAACGGATAGTACGCTAGGCCTTCACTCAACCCGGAAGTAACTCAGATAGCTACCTAGCTAATAGACAGCCAATTCGAAAGATAAGTAACTCTGATAGAAAGCTAGCTAGCTAATAGATAGCTAACAGATAGCAAGCTAGGCCTTCACTCCACCCGGAAGTTACTCAGATAGAAAGCTATCTAGCTAATACTTAGCTATCGAATTAGCTGTCTAACTATGATAGAAAGCTAGCTAGCTAATAGATAGCTAACATATAGCAAGCTAGGCCTTCACTCAACCCGGAAGTAACTCAGATAGAAAGCTATCTAGCTAATAGACAGCTAATTCGATAGATAAGTAACTGATAGAAAGCTAGCTAGCTAATTCGATAGCTAAGTAACTTGGATAGAAAGCTAGATAGCTAATAGATAGCTAACAGATAGCTAACTAGGCCTTCACTCAACCCAGAAGTAACTCGGATAGAACGCAAGCTAGTAAATAGACAGCTAATAGATAGCTAAGTAACTCGGATAGAAAGCTAGCTAATAGATAGCTAACAGATAGTACGCTAGGCCTTCACTCAACCTGGAAGTAACTCAGATAGCTACTTAGCTAATAGACAGCCAATTCGAAAGATAAGTAACTCTGATAGAAAGCTAGCTAGCTAATAGATAGCTAACAGATAACAAGCTAGGCCTTCACTCAACCCGGAAGTTACTCAGATAGAAAGCTATCTAGCTAATACTTAGCTATCGAATTAGCTGTCTAACTATGATAGAAAGCTAGCTAGCTAATAGATAGCTAACATATAGCAAGCTAGGCCTTCACTCAACCCGGAAGTAACTCAGATAGAAAGCTATCTAGCTAATAGACAGCTAATTCGATAGATAAGTAACTGATAGAAAGCTAGCTAGCTAATTCGATAGCTAAGTAACTTGGATAGAAAGCTAGATAGCTAATAGATAGCTAACAGATAGCTAACTAGGCCTTCACTCAACCCAGAAGTAACTCGGATAGAACGCAAGCTAGTAAATAGACAGCTAATAGATAGCTAAGTAACTCGGATGAAAAGCTAGCGAATAGATAGCTAACAGATAGTACGCTAGGCCTTCACTCAACCTGGAAGTAACTCAGATAGCTACCTAGCTAATAGACAGCCAATTCGAAAGATAAGTAACTCTGATAGAAAGCTAGCTAGCTAATAGATAGCTAACAGATAACAAGCTAGGCCTTCACTCAACCCGGAAGTAACTCAGATAGAAAGCTATCTAGCTAATACTTAGCTATCGAATTAGCTGTCTAACTTTGATAGAAAGCTAGCTAGCTAATAGATAGCTAACATATAGCAAGCTAGGCCTTCACTCAACCCGGAAGTAACTCAGATAGAAAGCTATCTAGCTAATAGACCGCTAATTCAATAGCTAAGTAACTTGGACAGAAAGTTAGCTAGCTACCAAATAGCTAGCTAGGCCGTCACTCAACTTGGAAGTAACTCAGATAGAACGCTCGAGAAAATGATTGGCGGGGGGCAGCGAGGGCGAGGCGAGGCGGGTGGGCGGGAAGAGGAAGCAGGAGGGCAGCATCTCAGATGCTCGGCGCTTTGTCAAAAGACGGGCAGGAGAAGAAGCGGCGCTAATTAAAAGGCGCGATGGCAACGATGGATTACGAGAGTCTTTTCAGCAGACGCTCGGCTGAGATGTCAGATAGTCAAAAGGCGCCAGCGATTAACGCAAACTTGCTTCAGTTGGAAGAATTTCCGTTTTTTTTTTTTTTTTTTTTTTGATGAGTCATCAAACTCCGCCCACACGTGCTTTTCGCTATTTGTTTTTCGGCAATCCATCTACTATCACGTGCATCAAATTTGAAGTACCATTATTATTAGGAAGGTACAGTGATACCTTGGCTTACGAACTTAATTGGTTCCCAGACCGAGTGTGTAAAACGAAAAGTGTGTATCCCAAAAATTAATTTCCCAAAGGAAACCATTAAAATGAGAATAATCCGTTCTCAGGTCACCATAAAACATCATTTTCTACCTAATAAGCCTTAAAACTACACAAAATATACGTCTGTGTAAGCTCTCAGTCATACAGGAATGGTCCATCGATGAAAAGGTTTCTTCAGCCGTCATCTGTACTTCTTTGAAGGTGTCTGATGTTTCGCTTCTTATCCAACAAGCTTCGTCAGCAAACTAAAGTCTTACTGGTAGTTTCGGCCCTACTGTCCAGACGTGGCGGTGATGGACTCTGCAAAGATTGGTCCCTGCACTTAGGTTGGGGGGGGGCAGAGGACTAATCCCTGCAGCTCCACTGATTGCTTCTATTGTCCAGACTGACGACTGCCCTGATTGCCCAATTTGCCTTGGTATCACCTCATCAGGACAACTAAGCCTATGTTGCCTAAGAAGTCTGCAATTTGGATCGTTTGTACAATAGACTGCTTAGGCAACATGGGCTTAGTTATGCTGATGAGGTGATGCCAGGGCAACTTGGGCAATCAGCCCTAAATTGGCAATTCCAAACAAAATTCCAGGACTTTTAGTATTTTTTTGTTTTATTTTGTTTTTTTAGGCGGGTCTCACGTTTTTTTGTGGGTTAACTCATAGTAGTTTTTTGCATCTTCTCGTGCCAATTTTTTTTTGTGGGTCCACTTATGCTTCACGTGTTGAAAGACTTGAAGGATTAGTGTTGGAAACTTTTTGAGGGTGCGTTTGTTTGATCAACAGCCCAAAATCGGCAATTATTTGCTATCTCTTCGCTATCTAACTAGCTCGCTATCTATCTATTAGTTATCTATTAGCGAGCTAGCTAACTTTCTATCTGAGTTATTCCGGGTTGAGTGAACGCTGGCGCATATGGCTGCCGCTGCTCACCCACAGAAAAACTGATCCCGTGACTGTAAAGCGACCTTGAGAGTTTTGAAAGGCGCTTAGAAATGAAATGTTATTATATCAACGACCATCACAAAGGTAAATAAAACAACTTTATTATACAGTACAGTTTATTTCTTTAATTACAATCCAAAAGCACATTTATTGTACATAAAATAAGGTATATTTTTTTGTAGGTTTAAGGCTTATTTAGTAGAAAATTATGTTTTGTGGGTACCTGGGAACGGATTATTCTCATTTTAATGGTTTCCTATTGGAAATTAATGTTTGGAAGACATACTTTTTGTATTATTATTATTATTATTATTATTATTATTATTATAAAATTCCACGGTTTTTCCTTTTTTTGTGGGTCCACTTATGCTGCACATTTTGATTTGAAAGATGAGTTTTTAGAGTGAATTTGTGTGATGGACCAACTTTTACTTTTTTTTTTTTTGTGGTGTGTATGTTTTTTTACCTTGTTTTTTGTGGGTTAACTAGTAGTATATATATATATATTTTTTTCTATCTTCTCATGATAATATTTTTTTGGTGGTCCACTTATGCATCCCACATTTTTGTGGGTCAACTCGTGAACCCCCACATCCACCAAATTTCATGGTGCTACCCACCTCAACAACGCAAGTCGCTTGCTCCAATCCACTTTTCTGAACTAAACTTTTTCGGACTGATTGATCTTCACGACGACGATGATGATGATGATCATCATCATCATCATGTTTCGTAATTAATTTTCACTTTTCTTCCCAGCTGACTGATTGGCTCATTTGCAGATCATCTCGATGGCCTCCGCTTTCATTAGCCGCACGCTGAGTGATGATCGCGCGCACGCATGCGGCGAGCTAACCAACGCTCGCCTTTATGACTTTTATTGGACTTTTTTTACTGGCTGACTTGTTTGGCGATGGCGATGAACATTTCTCCCATGTTTGAAGCCGGTCACGGCGCCCAATCATTCAAAGCGACGGGTCGCGACGAGGCGTACCGGGGCGTCGAGTCCGTCCATTCGTCTTACTAGCGCTTCTTCGTCTTAAAAGCGGAATGCGGCGTGATGTCATTAAGCTGCGGGAATGTGTGTAGGGGCGATCAATATTAATAATATTAAATTTCTAAGCGCCTTTCAAAACTCTCAATGTCACTTTACAGTCACATAATCAGTTTTTCTACAGGTGAGCAGCGGCAGCCACATGCGCCAGCGTTCACTCAACCCAGAAGTAACTCAAATAGATAGAAAGCTAGCTAGCTAGATAACAGATAGCTAATAGATAGCCAGCTAGACAAGCTAGATTACCATATAGCTAATAAATAGCGAGCTACATAGCTAGCTAGCCAGATAGCTAATAGATAGCAAATATATAGCTAGATAATAGATAGGAAAAAGATAGCAAATGGATAGCAAATAGATATCCAGCTATGTACCTAGCTAATAGATAGCAAATGCATAGCCAGCTAGGTAGCTAGCTAGCTAGATAGCAAATGGAGAGCAAATGTATAACAAATAGATAACCAGCTAGGTAGCTAGCTAATAGATAGCAAATGGATAGCAAATAGATAGCGAGCTAGGTAGCTAGCTAGATAGCAAATAGATAGCAAATGGATAGCAAATAGATAGCCAGCTATGTACCTAGCTAATAGATAGCAAATGCACAGCCAGCTAGGTAGCTAGCTAGCTAGATAGCAAATGGAGAGCAAATGTATAACAAATAGATAACCAGCTAGGTAGCTAGCTAATGGATAGCAAATAGATAGCCAGCTAGGTAGCTAGATAGATAGCAAATAGGTAGCAAATAGATAGCCAGCTAGGTAGCTAGCTAATAGATAGCAAATGGATAGCGAGCTAGGTAGCTAGCTAGATAGCAAATATATAGCAAATGGATACCAAATAGATGAGCAGCTAGGTAGTTAGCTAGATAGCAAATAGGTAGCAAATAGATAGCCAGCTAGGTAACTAGCTAATAGATAGCAAATGCATAGCCAGCTAGGTAGCTAGTTAGATAGCAAATAGAGAGCAAACGGATAACAAATAGATAGCCAGCTAGGTAGCTAGCTAATAGATAGCAAATGGATAGCAAATAGATAGCGAATAGATCGTAAATGGATATCAAATAGATAGCCAGCTAGTTAGCTAGCTAGATACTAAATGGATACCGAATAGGTAGCTAACTCGATAGCATTTTGATAGCATAGTTATATCCTCTTGGGTCCATTTTGAGCCCATCCAATCCACGGCCGCATTTCAATCACTCTCTCTGTCATGACATTGCAATGTGACACCCAGCACGCCAATTTGTTGCCGTGCGGCCGTTTTGGCAGGGTTGTCATCACGTCAACACGCGGCAGAAGACGCGCGTCCAAATCAATGCCGAGGTCGTCGGGCTGATTTAACATCTGCCGCCTGTCCTCCTACTTTCACACACACACACACACACACACACACACACACACACACACACACACACACACACACACACACACACACACACACATATACACACTTGAACGCGTCATGTTGAATGTCTTGGGCTTTATTTCATTTGCAGAGTCAATGAAGACAGATACAGGAGGGGGGGCACGGGGGTCCACTTGAATCCGCCATCAATAAACGTTGATTCACTCCAGGAAATCGCATGGGCAACATCAAAGACACATTTTCTCTCCGGGTTTTTCTTCTCCTCCCTTTTCTATGAACTATATACGTATACTCTATATATAAAATGTACATTTCTCCACTGCGAGACTTATAAAGGCAAATCCAATCCAATAGATATATAATTTTATTAAAAAATATATACACATTGATAGACTTTTTTTTTTCATTCAGAAAAATTTATACATACAGTAAAGTCTCGTTATATCGATATTCAAGGGAGTCCGAAAAAATATCGATATAACCGGGACTATCGATATATCCGACCCTGTTTGCATGTAATTTTCTTCGTGCGTGCATAGAAATAGTATCGATATAACCGGGACTATCGATATATCCGATATCGATATAACGAGACTTTACTGTATTTTTTATTTTCAAAAAATATATATATATATATATATATATAACTAGGTAAAATTATCGCAGAGAAAGCGTCTACAAGGGATCATTCCCTCCATCAAGTCACTCCATTCCATCAAACCATCAACGACCATCACAAAGGTCAATAAAACCACTTTATTAAACAGTACAGTTTCTCTCTTTCATTATAATACCATTTCACATTTATTATACATAAAATAATGTATATTTTGTGTAGCTTTTAGGCTTATTTAGTAGAAAAATGATGTTTTATGGGGACCTGGGAACGGATTATTGTCATTTTAATGGTTTCCTATGGGAAATTAATTTTTGGGATACACACTGTTCGCCTTACACACTATGTCTGGGAATCGATTAAGTTCGTAAGCCAAAGTGTCACTGTATCTTTTTTGGGGGGGTTTCATGATAATTTTATCCAACTTGCTCAGTAAAACTGGCAGGAAGAAACAAACATAGTCATAATAATAATAATACATTTCATTTATAAGCACCTTTCAAAACTCTTAAGGACACTTTACAGTCACAGGAAAAGTCCCCCTCCTGAATTTTCCTTCCAAACTAACACATTTTGAACTTCAAGAAGTTAAAAAGACGACATTTTGGAGGATGATCAGTAGCCCTGACAACTTTTTTTTTGTAATATTATTTTCCCCGATGCACCCCTTTCGTCGCAGCGAATTCCGAGCGAAACGATTTAACGGCGAGCGGGCCGCTCTAAAAGGGCGCTTGTCACTCGGCGTCCTTGTCAGCGATATCAGAATGTAATTAGCCGCGCTGACGTTGGACGAGCGTCATTTCACTTTTGAGACCAAAAACCCGAAGCGCTCCGAGGGTGTCATTAACGACACCGCGACGTCTTCCGTGCGTGCCTGCGCAGGAAATTGACTTTTTGGAGAGGACCGCATCAGCCTGCCGGTAATTGCAGGGGAAGGGGGGGGGGGGGGATAATAATACATTTCATTTCTAAGCGTCTTTCAAAACTCTCAAGGTCACTTTACAGTCACAGGATCCGTTTTTCTGTGCGTGAGCAGCGGTAGCCACATCGCGCTAGCATTCACTCAACCCCGAAGTAACTTAAATAGATAGCAAATAGAATAGATAGCTATTAGCTAGCGAATAGAGAGCCACTAGCCAGCGAATAGATAGCCATTAGCTAGCGAATAGATAGCTGTTAGTACTGAACGTGAAACAAAATGGCAGACCAAACAATGAACACCCCTAATAATAATATTATTAATAATAATACATTTCATTTCTAAGCGCCTTTCAAAACTCAAGGTCACTTTACAGTACCAGGATGTTTTTCTGTGAGTGAGCAGCTAAGAGTTAGCTAATAATCGCTCAACCTGGAAGTAACTTTAATAGATAGAAAGCTAGCTAGCTCGCTAAGAGTTTGCTAATAATCACTCAACCCGAATAACTCAAATAGATATAAAGCTAGCCAGCTCGCTAATAAATAGCTAGCTTGATAGAGAGCCAATAGATAGCTAGCTAGCTAATAGATAGCCAGCCAGATAGCCAGCTAACTAGATAGATAGCTAATAGACAGAAAATCGATAGTAAATTGATAGCTATCCACGTAGCCGGCTAGGTAGCCATCTAGATATCTCGAAAACCCCTTCTTGAAAATCCAAATCTTAATTGAAAACTCCGAATGTTGGCCCGAAACCTGACCTGGACACCCACATTTTAATTTCAAGCACTGACCCCCATTTTAATAATAATAATAATAATAATAACGACTTTCTCTATATCTACTTCGCTTATGTAAAAATAAAGACAAGAGAGATGATATGACCTAGTAGTCGTTCGTACGTTGGTTAAAGTCACTTTGAACTGATGGATTTTCAATAATGAGGCTTCCTTTCCCGCGACTTTCAAGTTTGGACGATGCGTTCAAGGACATTATCGTTGAGCTGACTCGCACGCGCAACACACACACACATACTAGTTACTATCGCGCTTAGCAGTATGGCTAGTACCGTCAGACCATGTGCTCGGGTGTTAATCACACCTATGCGCATTAGCACTTCTCTTCCTCACACTCTCACACACACACACATTCCTGTTGCAATGGTTTTGTGAGGTCCGGATAACTCCAGATAAGGAGTGAGGACCACCGTTGCGGATACGTTTCGAGAAGAACTAGTGTTACATTTGAACACTAAATGTCACCCCATTTCCCACTTGAACTTCTTTAAAAACAAAGAAATAAAAAGTGGACTTGAAACTGAAATAACAGCAGGAGTGAGGTTTCTGAATGGGCACATTCAAAGTCCTCACCCTTGTAGTGAATTTGGTGAAAATACCGTTTTACTTTTTGTGGTATGAACTTTTACCTCTCGTTAAACAGGCACACACACACACACACACACACACACACACACACACACACACACACACACACACACACACACACACACACACACACACACACACACACAGTGAGTAAAAAGTGTGTGTATCCAAGTGAAATGAAAATACACACCAAAAAATCATTTTGGGTGAATTTGTGAAAAACTTGTGAGGACCGCCCAAAAGGTCCTCACTTGTCAAAAATGTCCTCACTACGTACGGTATAAAATGTGAGTGGTCCTCACAAGACTAGTCATACAAACACACACACATATTTACTTGTATTAGAAGTGATACACGAAAGTTATATAAAACAAATTAACTCATTTACTGCCAGACGATGAGCAAAAATGTGTCCAATCCAGTGCCAGGGTTTTTTTTCATTGTTACTCGAAATCCAGGACCCACAGAATATTAAGTTTTAGGATGGCATCAACATTCAATACAGCGTTAGAAAATAATCAGAATCAGAAAAAATAGAGTTAATTCCTAAGTTATATGGGTCTGGAGTTATCTGAGCTTGAAATGGGGGTGGCTGTCCAAAATACAATACAATCCATACATTGATGAATATTGTTGAATAATAATAATCCATTTCATTTATAAGCACCTGTCAAAACTCTCAAGGTGACTTTACAGTCACAAGATAAGTTTCTCTGTGGATGAGCAGCGGCAGCCACGCGCGCCAGCTTTCACTCAACCCGGAATAACTCAAACAGATAGAAAGCTAACTAGCTAATAGACAGCTAATAGCTAGCTAGCAAAAGCTAACGCTGTAACAAAGCGCTAACATGGACAAAAGCCAAATGCAAAAGCCAAGTGAAGGGGGAGAAAAATTGCCCGAGGTCCGACCAGCGCTTTATCGGCAACCAAGCATGAAAAAAAAATCGGTAATGGCGCTCTACGTCATATTTTTATAATAATAATAATAATAATAATAATAATAATAATAATAATAATAATAGATAGCCAGCTAGACAGCCAGCCACATAGCTAGTGGATAGCCAGCTAGGTAGCTAGCTATATAACGAGCTAAATAGCTAGCTAGCTAGCGAGCTAGCAATATTCTTTTTAGCAGTATCTGTCCATTTTGTAAGCGTAAAAATGTTTAGTTAAAATGTTGTTTTGGAAAGTAAACTGCCGTATGCTACTTAAATTGTAATAAAACAATATAAAGCGCCTTTTACGCTGCTAAACGGACCCGTTTTGGTTGTGGAAGCTTTTTATGCCATATGATGTATCTGATATATACGCTAGCTACATGGACTTGACGTAAGGGGATGTTTTTAGATTAAATTTTATTTTTTATTTGACATTTGGCACTAACCACGGGACACGCAGGCATACATACACCTGGGGGGTCGTGGGGGAGTGGCTTAATTGTGCTTCAGCAACATGGCCGCCAATCCATAGCCCTCTACTGCCCTCCAGTGGCCAGTTAGCGAATAGCACTGCTTCATCTGGCAGTTTAACAGTTCCTTTTTAAAAAAATAATAAGAATAATATTACATTTCATTTCTAAGCACCTTTCAAAACTCTCAAGGTTACTTAACAGCCACAGTTTAAGTTTTTTTTCCGAGGGTGAGCAACGGCAGCCACACGCGCCAGCGTTCACTCAACCCTGAAGTAACTCAAATAGATAGCAAGCTAGCTAGCTAGCTAGCGAATAGATAGCTAATAGCCTTGCATGCTGGGTCATGCGTATTTGACAATAAAGCTGACTGACTAGCTCGCGAATAAATAGCGAGCTATTCGCTAGCGAATAGATAGCTATTCAATGTCCACTTATTAATCATTCTGATTGATCCGGCTACTTTTGCCTAGTTAATTTGATTTCCTGTGCCGCGCTAGCTTGAGCGTATCTGCGTGTTTTATATAATAATAATAATAATAATAATAATAATAATAATAATAATAATAACAATAATACTCATTTTAATATATAATACTTTAATAATCACAGTCACTAAACCAGTTTTTCTGTGGGTGAGCAGAGGCAGCCACACTCCAGCCAGCGTTCACTCAACCCGGAATAGCTCTGATAGATAGAAAGCTAGCTAGCTAATACATAGCCAGCTATATAGCTAACTAGATAGATAGCTAATAGATAGCCAGCTAGCCAGCTATCATATACATTATTATATTGTAGCTAATAGCTAGCTACATCGCTCACTAGCCAGCTAGCTAGGTTGTCAGGTAGATAGCCAGCTAGATAACCAGATAGCTAGCTAGATAGAGTTAAACTTTGCGTAGAATCGAGGCTAAGCTCACTGGCTAATTAAACACTTCCTTATGTACTGTCGCCCTCCGTGAGAACGCCTTTTTATTGTATATTGTAACTCAATGCCTGAAGCCAGTTAGCTTAGCATGAATTAGCGAATTAAGAGTTTTTTTTTGTAGCATTTCACGCCTTTTCTTTTTTTTAATCGAAACGGGCAATCGGTTATTTTACCAGATTGGGAGCAAGATTTTCAACATGTGTTTTTATTGATCTATCCAATATGGATTCAAAGCAAAAATGTCAAACGTTTTAATGTTTTGGTACGCATATGCGTTCCACTGAGTTTAGGGAGATGCTGATTGGCATGCTGCGACAATGCAGCGGTGCGAGACACAACATACACACAAATGAAAATGGAGGTGTGTGTTTGCGCGTGTGTGTGCGACAAAGGAATAAAGATGAAGGTGAAAATTTAAATTCAGGTATTTTCTTTGTGTGTCTTGTGAAATTCATATCAGGAGGCGTCATTACTCTCCATAGACAAGGAAAGGAAATAGAAGAAAAAATCATTTTAAGGCGCCGCACCACTGACTTGGCGCACCTCCGCTGCTAAGCGCCGAGCCTCAAATGAACTACAGTCTCGCTTCACAACCAAAAATTAAAACCCAAAATGTTGTTGTTGTTGTTGTTGTTGTTGTTGTTTTTTGCCTGGGTGTTCTGCCCCCATAACTGATGTAAGTTATTGTTTTTCATGAAGATCTGCACATGCACCAAAATCCTTGGGTACTACTAATGAATCTAGCCAGCTGGCTATCAAGCTTGCTAGCTTTCAAAATATTAGCTAGCTACTGTATCTACTCTATCTATCTAGTCAACTAGTTAGCTATCTATTGGCTAGCTATTAGCTATTGAATCTAGCTAGCTTTCTATCTATTAGCTAGCTATTAGTTTTGAATCTAGCTAGCTTTCTATCTATTAGCTAGCTACTGTATCTATCTATCTATCTATCTATCTATCTATCTATCTATCTATCTATCTATCTATCTATCTATCTATCTATCTATCTATCTAGTTAGCTAGCTATTAGCAAGTTATTAGCTAATAAATCTAGCTAGCTGGCTATCAAGTTAGCTATCTTTCTATCTATTAGCTGGCTACCGTATCTATCTCGCTATCTAGCTGTCTATTAGCTAGCTACTAGATATTGAACCTAGGTAGCTGCCTATCAAGCTACCTAGCTTTCTATCTATACGCTAGCTACTCTATCTATCTATCTATCTATCTATCTATCTATCTATCTATCTATCTATCTATCAATCTATTAGCTAACTAGCTCTCTATTTGAGTTACTTCCGGGTTGAGTGAACGCTGGCGCGTGTGCCTGCCACTGCCCACCCACAGAAAAAAAAAGTGACCTTGAGAGTTTTGAAAGGCGCTTAAAAATGATGATGATGATGATGATGATGATGATTATTATTATTATTATTATTATTATTATTATTATTATTATTACTATTACTATTATTATTATTATCATTATTATCATTATTATTATTATTATTCCTGTTAGATTAGGTTCTCCTATTTCCAAGGCCACCTCATATCAGCTCTTATTTTGAAGGCCACTTTAGACAGGATGTTTTGACAGGAAGTTAACACATCGCCATTTAGTTCAGTTTCATCGTCACATAGTTGCACTTTGTCCTTATCCTCCTCTTTGCTGCCTCATAGAACAATGGAGATAAAACAAAAAACATCTCACAGTCTCCATTTGCTGCACCTTGCCCTTAATTTCTTGTAGAATAAAATAGTGATGCTTAAACAACAAGGAACTTTTTGTGTGTAGTGTGATTTAGTCGGTTGCATGTGATATATACATTACAAGTCCCCCCCCCCCCCTCCCTTTTAAAGCCTCTGGTAACAAAAGATGCGCAAAGAGCGTGCCGATCTTCAAAATGGCAGCTTTGTTGACGCTGACCTGCGGCGTTGCTTTCATGTGTGATGATTGGTCGCCAACTTCACCTTTGGGGGGTGGGAGGTGCGCAGGTGCACTTGAAGCCATGAGGAGATGAAATAAGTGGAACTGGCCATGTGGGACTTGTTCTTCGTTAGCCTTTACTTCTTAAAGGACAACCGACGTCACGTTTTTGTTTCTTAACTGACATCAGAAAAAGGTTTTATAGCATCTAAAATACCCAATAAAAATGACTTAAAGTGTCCAAAATCTGCAAAAAATTGAGCTGCGAATTGGGCATTTTCAGAAAGTCCCGCCCCCAGTTCGTGACGTCGCGCCAAGACGTCTTGCATTGCTTGTGAATCAAAACAATGGCTTCAGATTGGGAGAATATGCTTTCTTGTTATACATCCAGTTATGAATATGATTCAAATAGTTCTGAAGAGGAAAGCATACATGTTTGCAATCAATTAAAGAAGTCCTTCCGTGTCATTTTGAGGCATCTGGACTGTAATGTAGCGTCCCAGAAAAGAGGCAGAAAATGGCGACCAAGCTCCCTGTGAGGAATTAATCAGCCCGTTTCCACAGGCTGATAAATTCCTTATATGGAGCTTGGTCGCCCTCTTCTGGCTCTTTTTGGTGCAACATGATGTTTTCAGACCAAACAAGCACAGCAAAATGCATTGACGTGATGGAAGGACTGCTACAATGTGTCCTTTTTTTTCGGTCTATACTATATATATCCCTACTGTCCAGACATGGACTCTGCTATGATTGGTACCTGCTCTCATGTTGGGGGGAAGCAGAGGACTACTCCCTGCGGCTCCACTGATTACTTCTATTGTCCTGACTGATTACTTCTATTGTCCTGCCTGAGTATGATTGGCCTGATTGCCCCATTTCCTCTGGTATCACCTCATCAGCATAACTAAGCCTATGTTGCCTAAGCAGTCTGTAGTATGAATGATCCAAATTGACCCTCACCCCACCATGGCGGTTTAGTGAAGGATTTTGCTCTTTTATGAAAATAGCTTCTTTTACTCCCCTTTTAAGCCTTACAGCAAGACTTTATTTCGCTGACGAAGCATCTTGGATAAGAAATGAAAGGTCCGACACTTTCAAAGAAATACAGATGACGGCTGAAGAAACCACTGAGACCTTACACAGGCCTAACAGCTTTTTGTTAGGATACAGTATGATTTCCTTTTGTTGTATACAAATTGTAAACACATATTTTTAATATAATTTATTTTGATTAACAATCAAGATCAATTTTTTGGGGGGGTTCATAATGGGATTTTAAACAGCCGATAACGATTCCGCGCGACACGTGAACCGAGTCAACGTCGAACCGATGGAGCGCGTCGCTTGTCGGCTCATTTGAGAAAATGTCATGACATTTTGACCGGATAGACGTTCTTCCTCCCTTCGCTCGTCAACCGGAAGACGTCCGCCTCATTTATCCTCGCATGCAAATGGCGCGTAGGCGGCGGCGGCGAGGAAGTCAAAACGCATCATCGACTCAAAATATTCACTCGACGTACGTGTCTATGTCATCCCGACATTAGAAGAACTACCGACGTGGCATAAAACTCGACAAAATGGAGAATCAACTTCATCGGATTTCGGAATCCATTCCAGGGCCTTCTAAAAAATGGCCGCATGATTTTTTTTTTTTTTTTTAAATCATGGAATAATAGAATGCCATGAAAATACAATAGTTTGATAGTCTGTGGGTCTGGGAACGGATTATTCTCGTTTTAATGGTTTCCTATGGGAAATTAATATTTGGGATACACACTTTTCGCCTTACACACTCTGATAACCAATTAAGTTCGTAAGCCAAGGTATCACTGTATTTCATTGTTTTTTGGACAGCCGCCCCCATTTCAAGCTCATATAACTCCTGACCCACACATTCGTACATGTGTGCCTTTAAGGGGCGTGGCCTAGAACAGTGGCTTCTATAACAGCTCTTTGTAAGTGCTTTCATTTTGTATTGGTGTGATTGAGTACAGGTAACATCCGACTTACGACCAGCTCGACTTACGACCACGACCTCCAGACCAGATTTTGTTAATGTTTATTCTACGCTTGGCACTGCTACGCGCTAGCAGATCGGCAACATGTACGACAATTTTGCCCAATAATAATAATAATAATAATAATAATAATAATAATAATAATCATAATAATAATATGTTTATTATTATTATTATTTCATTTATAAGCGCCTTTCAAAACTCTCAAGGTCACTTTACAGTCACAGGATCAGTTTTTCTGTGGGTGAGCAGCGGCAGCCACACGCACCAGCGTTCACTCAACCTGGACGTAACTCAAATAGATAGAAAGCTAGCTAGCTAGCTAATAGATACAGTAATAATAATAAATAATAATAATAATACGTTTATTATTATTATTATTTCATTTATAAACACCTTTCAAAACTATCAAGGTCACTTTACAGTCACAGGATCAGTTTTTTTTGTGGGTGAGCAGCGGCAGCCACAGGTGCCAGCGTTCACTCAACCTGATAGAAACCTGATAGAAAACTAGCTAATAGATACAATAATAATAATAATAATAATAATATTACATTTAATATTACTATTTCATTTATAAGCACCTTTCAAAATTCTCAAGGTCACTTGACAGTCACAGGATACAGTCGCTAAATAGATAGCTACCTAGCCAGCTAGATAGCTAGATATCTAAATAATAGCTTTAATATTATGATATATGTATTAATTTCTATTTTATTCTTATTTCTTATTTTTCTTAGAACAGTCAAAACCTCAGTGACAACATCTATTTTCCCCATTTTGGTACAATAATCAGAAACATGTTAAAAAAAAAAGTGAACCGACAATATTGGTGGAATACGGAACCTGTTTTGGCACTCATCACCCAGCAACACTTTTTTTTTTCTGGCAGGAAAATCATCCAAGTCCGCCACTCTGGCGCTCGCTCATACATAGGAATGACTCACTCACAGTGGAGGGGCGGGGGCGTGGAGTTTAGGTGTGAACATGCAAATGACAGGCGTGTGGGCCTTCTGGTTTCTCTGCGCTATGAATAAAACATGGCCGACTTGAAGCACTCCCGAGCATTCCGACAGCGTGCGCGTCTACTCTGTGATATTATGCGGATTGTTTAGACATTTTTACACTTCCTATTATGCTTTAATGACTCCGAGACAAAAAAAAAGTCTAATGGGGCTGACGTATGTGGTGGTCCAATTAAAAGGGTCACGTCAATATACAGTGAGACCTCAACTTACGAACTTAATTGGTTCCCAGGCAGAGTGTGTAAGGCGAAAAGTGTGTATCTCAAAAAAATAATTCCCATAGGAAACCATTAAAATGGGAATAATCCGTTCCCGGGTTTCCATAAAATATACTTTTCAACTAAATAAGCCTTAAAACTACACACAACATACCTTATTCTATGTATAATAAATGTGCTATTGTATTGTAATGAAAGAAATACACTGCATTGTATCATAAAGTCACTTTATTTACATTTTTGGCTTGATGGAATGGCGTTGGAGGTCGAAGGTCAAAGGGAATTGCTGTTTGGAAAGAGAGGCACATTACACGATCACTGTAATTAAAGAAATAAACTGTGCTGTAAAATTACCTTTTTGATGGTCGTTGATATTATTATATTATAATAGACTATATATTTATTATATTATAATAGATAGACTATATATTTATTATATGATATTGTATTATATTATTGGATTGGATTGGATTGGATTTGCCTTTATTAGTCTTGCAGTCTCGATATTATTATTAGTCTCGATATTATATTATATTATTTTTATTCTATTATTTTATATTATATATACACACATACATTTATATGATAATATGTAATAACAATAATTATATGTAATAAAAATAATGATATATTATATTAGATTAGATAGATTAGATATATATGTACAAATACAATTATATATATATATATATATATATATATATATATATATATATATATATATATATATATATATATATATATATATATATATATATATATATATATATATATACACAGTAAAGTCTCGTTATATCGATATTCTCGGGAGTCGGAAAAAATATCAATATAACCGGGACTATCGATATATCCGATCCTGCGCGCATGTAATTTTCTCCTTGCGTTCATAGAAATAGTATCGTAATAAGCGGTACTATCGATATAACCGATATCAATATAACAATACTTTACTATATATATATATATATATATATATATATATATATATATATATATATATATATATATATATATATATATATATATATATATACTGTGAAATATATTATAAATATATATAAATATATTTTCACCAAATTCACTACAGGGGTGAGGATTTTGAATGTAGCCATTCAGAAACCTCACTCCCGCTGTTATTTCAGTTTCAAGTCCACTTTTTATTGCTTTGTTTTTAAAGAAGTTGAAGTGAGAAATGGGGTGACATGTAGTCTTCAAATGGAACACTAGTTCTTCTCTAAACTTATCAGCAGCGGTGGTCCTCACTCCTTATCTGGAGTTATCCGGACCTCACAAAACAGGCGCGTGTGTGTGTGTGTGTGTGTGTGTGTGTGTGTGTGTGTGTGTGTGTGTGTGTGTGTGTGTGTGTGTGTGTGTGTGTGTGTGTGTACACGTGTGTAGCTGCCAGGGAGACGCAGGTGCTGTGTTTGGGGCACTGCGGCCCTCGGTGACTGTTGAAACCACCAAGGACCAAAAAGAACATTAAAAAAAACTCCTTTCTCTATTTATATTACTCCTCACTACCCCCAGCACTTTTTATTCCACTTAATTGTATTTGATTTAAAAAATAAGACTTTTTTTCTCTATTAATCTGGGACAGAGCTGAGCAGTGTCCCTGCACTGCCATCTAGTGGCCAGATTGATGCACTGCAGAAAGTTCCATGCTGTTCATAATAATAATAACACATTTAATTTCTAAACGCCTTTCAAAACTCTCAAGGACACTTTACAGTCACGGGATAAGAAGTTTTTCTTTGTGCAGGTGAGCAGCGGCAACCATTCGCGCCAGCGTTCACTCTACCCGGAAGTAACACAGCAGCAATGTTATGAAAGGAAAGGAAAGAAAGAAGTAGAAAGACAAAATACAGGAGCTGCTGCAAAGGCAGCCACTCTCGCGGCGCCATCTTGAGGTGATAAATAAAACAATAAATAATTGGTAAAATAGATAAATAAATGTTAAAACAGATAAATAAATACATGGTAAAATAGATACTTAAATTGGAAAATAAATACATGGTAAAATAAATAAATGGTAACATGATTAAATAAATGGTAAAATAACTACATAAATGGTAAGATAACTAAATAAATAGTAAAATTCATATGATGGATAGAATAATTAAGCGGTAAAATAATGAGTTACTCAGCATAAATAGTGCTTTGCTTTCAATAGGAGGATATGCGAGCGGACATGGAATGTTTGCATGTTTGTGTCATGAGCGTGTTGATTTGCGACATACGGGGCTTTTTCCGGCACCCGCGATAACTAATAAACGTACGTTTTAAATTGAAATAAAATATTGCACAATAGTTCGGTCGATCAAAACCTGACGCATGTTGGAAAACCTTTCATATTTTAAACATTTCTTCGTGGTCGTTGTCAATACGATAAATATTCACTCGATGGGGATTCAAATACTGCAGCTTGAGCGTGAAATTTTGCGACATACGCGGCTAGTTTCCGGGCACCCGCTGTAAATAGCAGCATCAGCCTTGTCGTAGCAAGCTAACGCGCGCATGCGTATAAACGATTGGCGACGTGAGCCGGAAGTGACGTTTACACACTCCCACTTCCGAGACGTTCACGGTCCAGTGTGGACGGACGTACTCATTCCGACAACAGTCGCGTCTACATGTCGCCGCCGATGCAGATCACACAGGCGTCTTAACCTGGCCTGCCACCGCCCACGAATGAAGGTAATTTCTCACAGCCTGGGCGTTTGTCGCTTGACGGCGCCATGTTGTCGACGCCGTCCCGGTGGTGCTTGTAGACGTGAAGCACTCACATGTCGCCTGTTTTGCTCGTTCATGGCTACCCGGCTGACTTTGTTTTATAACTTTAAAAAATAGTTTATTTTATTCTCTGACGTTTTTTTTCGACTCATGTAATTAAAAAGTCACTTGCCAGGATGGAGGGCGTGGCCATACCTGCCTTACCAGGTTAATAACAGCTGTTGCACAAGTGCGGGGGGGATAGCTATGTTTGGATCTTCCTGCGCATGCGCAATCGTACGTGCCTCAGCTGTTGCCGCAATTGACACGCCGCAAAGTTTCCATTAGCTCTTCCCCTTTTCTTTTTTTGCAACGTCCTTTCCAAATAACTCCTCGAGAGCGAATAGATGGCGTGCGCGAGGTGTCCCGCGCGTGCGTGTGTGTCAACAGGTTATGTAAGACTGCAAACCTTATCACCTGATGGCATGCACGACACTGTAACCACGGGGTGTACATTTATTTTTGTTGACGTTATGAAAACACGAAGGCACTTGAGACACTCAAATTGCTTTGCCAGATTAGTTTACTGAGAATAATAGATGTTTCTTTGTGACTACGGATTATTTATAATTCTATAGTGGGGTGAAATAATAATACATTTTATTTATAAGCGACTTTCAAAACTCTCAAGGACACTTTACAGTCACAGGATATGTTTTCTGTAAAAAAACTAAACAGCAAATAATATGAAAGGGTTTTGCTGTTTGACAAAAACCCTGATTATATTCGATGAATAGCTTTGATTGCCCCATTCACTCTGGGGTCACCTCAGCTAATGAGGATAACCCGCGGCGAGAAACCGTTTAGCAAAACTAGCCGTATACGAAGAGCAACTTTTGCTAACGTATTTCTTACGTCTTTCAGTGACTTGGTATGTTTTGGTACCCAGACCTGTTAGCGAGTGCTAACAGCTCTCACTTTTACCGGCATGTTTTTTTTTTTTTTTACCAGCCCCGTGCCGCTGCTCACCCACAGAAAAACTTATACCGTGACTGTAAAGTGACCTTGAGAGTTTTGAAAGGCAATTAGAAATGAAATGTATTATTATGATTACAGTTTATTTAATTACAATGCAATAGCACATTTATTATACGGAAAATAAGGTATATTTTCTGTAGTTTTAAGGCTTATTTAGTAGAAAATGTTTTTTTATGGGAACCTGGGAACGGATTGTTCTCATTTTTAATTGTTTGTTATGGGAAATAAATGTTTGGAAGATGAACTTTTCGCCTTACACGCACTTTCTGGGAACCAATGAAGTTCGTAAGCTGAGGTATCACTGTAAATTCAGGAATGGCAGCGAATGAGTGATTGATTATTTTACCCCTTTTTTATATTTTATTTTGAAATTAACAGATTGTGCGGTATGCCAAAGGACAAATATGATCCTCCGGATCCTCGCCGATGTTACACCATCATGTCAGCCGAGGACGCGGCCAACGGGAAGAAGTCTCAGTGGGCCGAGCTAGAAATTTCCGGTTGGTGGCATATTATAAAAAAACAAAAACAATCAATCAATGTTGATTTTCAGAGAGGTGTACTTGCTAGTTCTTAGCGTTAGCACCCTCAGTTTATGCTAGCGCCAATCCTGTGGAGAGTGACAACACACATGTGGGGGGTGTCACGAACAACGACCGGGATCACATGACCGGATTCTGTTTTTTTTTTTTCCCGGGAAGAGACGTTACTTGAACGCTGTCGCATGTGGCTGCCACTGCTCACCTGAAGAGAAAATATCCTATGACTGTAAAGTGTCCTTGAGAGTTTTGAAAGGCGCTTATAAATGAAATGTATTATTATTATTACTGTATCTATTAGCTAGCTAGCTAGATAGCTTACTATCTACTTGAGTTACTTCCGGGTTGAGTGAACGCTGGTGCGCGTGTCTGCCGCTGCTCACCCCCAGAAAAAAATATCCTGTAACTGTAAAATGTCCTTGAGAGTTTTGAACGGCGCTTATAAATGAAATGTACTATTATTAAAATGAAATGTACTATTATTATTACTGTATCTAATAGCTAGAAAGCTTTCTATCTATTTGAGTTACTTCTGAGCTGTCTATTAGCGATCTAAACACCAAAACATTTGAATGCAATTTGATTGACAGGGCGAGTGCGCAGTTTGAGCAGCTCGCTGTGGACGCTGAGCCACCTGACGGCGCTCCACGTCAACGACAACAACCTGACGTGTCTCCCGCCCGACATCGCCAAACTGCCTCGTCTGGCCTTCCTCAACCTGTCGTCCAATAAGCTTCGTAGCCTGCCGGCCGAATTGGGCAATATGGTCTCTCTCAGGTAGGTTGGGTGGGTGGTGTGGACGAAGCTGGAAATGGCAGCCGGCTTTTTTCCCCCTCTATTCCCCCGCCCCAAGTCTTCGGTTAAAGCTGCACGTGATTGGTCAAGATCAGTGGTCGAGGAGGGAGAGGACGTACGCAGCAGTGAGCGGGGGGGGAGGGGTTACAGAAACACACAAACACAAAAGGGAGACGACAGAGCTTGAAACCAAAAAAAGCAAAAGTGAAAAAAATGGTGAGAAAATGGATAGAAAACAGTGAAATTTGGACTCGTTTCAACCTTATTGATAGTTCAAAGGCAGAGTGTAGACTGCAAGGTTAATTAATGAAGTTTCTAGTGTGTCTGCCTGTTGCTGTTGCAATGTCACAATTTGGAAGATGTACAACCCAGAGCTCCTTGAGACACTTTATGCAAAAAGTTATCCATTCCATCAAGCCATCAACAGCCATCACAAAGGTCAATAAAACGACGTTATTATACAGTACAGTTTATTTCTTTAATTATAATACAATGGCACATTTATTATACATAAAATAAGGTATATTGTGTGTGGTTTGAAGACTGATTTAGTTTAAAATTATGTTTTATGGGGGCCTGGGAACGGATTATTCTCATTTTAATGGTTTCCTATGGGAAATTAATGTTTGGAATACACACTTTACGCCTTACACACACTTTCTGGGAACCATTTAAGTTCGTAAGCTAAGGTATAACTGTACCACACGCCAGCGGAAATAACTCAAATAGATAGAAAGCTAGCTAGCGAATAGATGTCTGATAGCTAGCTAATAGATAGCTAATAGATGTCTAATAGCTAGCGAATCGATAGCTAATTCCTTTCATCACTTTGCTGCTGTGAAATGTAAATTTCTCCACTGTGAGACTAATAAAGGCATATCCAATCCAATCCAATACCTATTGAATAAATAGCTAATACCTAGCGGACGCACACGCCCACACTTCCTTTTCACCAATCACCGATCCGCGTAATAATAATAATAATAATATTTTTCATTTCTAAGCGCCTTTCAAAACTCTCAAGGTCACTTTACAGTCACAGGATCAGTTTTTCTGTGGGTGAGCCACACGCGCCACGTTGACTTAACCCGGAATAACTCAAATAGATAGGTTAGCTCGCTAGCTAGCGAATCGATAACTAATAGATAGCTAGCTAGCTAGTGAGATCGCAAATAGTTAAATCCAGCCCTTAAAATGATATTCTTGTCGCAACATGAAATTCAGTATTCATGTTTTTGTTATTGCCCCCCGCCCCTCCCCCACCAGGGAACTGCTTTTAAACAACAATCTTTTACGAGTTCTGCCTTACGAACTTGGGAAGCTTTTCCAGTTACAAACGCTGGGACTGAAAGGTGAGACGCTAACGCCGAAAGAAAAGAAAAAAAAGTCGTTTTGGATGTGGCTGACCGACGACGACGCCATCGTCGTCGTTTGTTTTTGTTGTTATGGTTGCAGGAAATCCTCTTTCGCAAGACATCCTCAACTTGTATCAAGAACCGGACGGAACGCGAAAGCTTTTAAACTACATGCTTGACAATCTAGCCGGTAAACACAATAAGCTAACGTTGGCGTATTTCTTTATTTTTTGGGGGGGAGGCGTTAGTTTCATAAACATGTATTGACTGATTTAATTTAAAGGACAACCGACACCATTTTTTTGTTTCCGAACTGACATCAGAAAACCGTTTTATCGCAACTAAAATAGCCAAAACACGCAGGCTGATATTTTTAGTCAAATGAAAAACACCAATAAAAATGACTTAATGTGTCCAAGAACGACTTCAAAATGAAACCGGAAGTGGCCAGTTTCAGAAGGTCCCGCCCCCTTGTTCGTGACGTCACGCCAAGACGTCTTGCCTTGCTCGAGAATAAAAACAATGGCTTCAGATTCAGAGAAGATGCTTTCTTGTTACTCATCCAGTTATGAATATGATTCAAATAGTTCTGAAGAGGAAAGCATACATGTTTGCAATCGATTAAAGGAGTCCTTCCATATCAATTCGAGCCGTCAATGACAGCAATGTAGCACCCAGAAAATGCAGAAGATGGCGCCCAAGCCATAGATTGAAAGCTAGCTAGTCAGCTAATAGATAGCTAATAGATATCCAACAGATAGATAGTTAGATAGCTAGCCACTTAGATAGCTAATACCCAGCTAGCTAGATAGTTAGTTAGCTAATACATTGAGCCAGCGTTCACTCAACCCAGAAGTAAATAGATAGAAAGCTAGCCAGCTAATAGATAGCTAACAGATAGCCAACGGATAGATAGTTAGATAGCTAGCCACTTAGATAGCTAGATAGCTAATAGCCAGCTAGCTAGATAGTTAGTTAGCTCATACATTGAACCAGCGTTCACTCAACCCGGAAGTAAATAGATAGAAAGCTAGCTAGCCAGCTAATGGATAGCTAACAGATAGATAGTTAGATAGCTAATAGCCAGCTAGCTAGATAGTTAGTTAGCTTATACATTGAACCAGCGTTCACTCAACCCTGCACTGCGAGACTACTAATAAAGGCAAATCCAGTCCACACCCGGAAGTATATCGATAGAAAGCTAGCTAGCCAGCTAATAGATATCCAACAGATAGCCAGCTAGCTAGATAGTTAGTTAGCAATACATTGAGCCAGCGTTCACTCGACTCGGAAGTAACATAAAGTTAAATACATGTATATATATACATACAATAACATGTAATTAATATTATATATATATATATATATACATGTGTATATTTTAGTATATGTAGGTATATACTGTATATATTCATTAGCAATGTCTGAAATAACGTCTGCCCGGACGCCCAGGACGTGCAACTTTTACGTCGGGCGTACAAATTACAAAACAGGCAACTTTATGGCGGGGCAGGCAACTTTTCAGAGTTTTCTGCCCCAGTGTCCGCTAACTTTTTGTCATGAGTTTCAGACACTGTTATTATACGTATATTAAAAGTTTTAAAGATTAATTATATATTTATGTATTTACACATGTTTATATACAGTGAGACCTCAACTTACAAACTTTTTGTCTTACAAACATCAAATTTCTGAAAATTAAACCTTATCATAAGCACTATTTTCATAATACACACCCACCACGGCTGGCGGAGTGATTTTCGGCGGAAGCACACGACCGAACAGCACCAGAGGTTAAGTTACCAACAGTCCTTATTAGGGTGACTCTCCTTCCATAAGCCATCAACGACCATCAAAAAGGTAAATAAAACTTTATTTTACAACACAGTTTAATTTAATTACAGTCGTCATGTAATGCGCCTCTCTTTCCAAACAGCAATTCCCTTTGACCTTCGACCTCCAACGCCAAGTGACTTTATGATACAATGCAGTGCATTTCTTTCATTACAATACAATAGCACATTTATAATACATAGAATAAGGTATGTTGTGTGTAGTTTTAAGGCTTATTTAGTTGAAAATTATATTTTATGGAAACCCGGGAACGGATTATTCCCATTTTAATGGTTTCCTATGGGAATTATTTTTTTTGAGATACACACTTTTCGCCTTACACACTCTGTCTGGGAACCAATTAAATTCCTAAGTTGAGGTCTCACTGTACATACAATACAACGTAATTAATATTATATATATACATGTGTATATTTTAATACATGTATTTGTACTGTATATAAATTTTTTTAATACCCAAGTATAAAAACGCTATAACAATTATCTATAAAAAAAACTGCATATCTTCAAAATATTTTTATTCTATACCAACTAATCAGATATTACTCCCCACTTTGTTTTTCTTCTTCCCCAAATCAAACATTGTTCTCCAAAACTCCGACTGGGACGACGACCCCCACTTTGGACTTTGCTGGTTTCCTCGTCGTCACCCTTGGCAGTGCATCCTGAGCAACTCCCCCAAAGGCCGTGGATCTCCCTCCAAGAACGGAACACGTCGGTCCCCACAGGTTAGATGCCCGACACCCAAAAGCCTTGATACCTTGGCTTACGAACAGAGTGTGTAAGGCGAAAAGTGTGTATCCCGAAACTTACTTTCCTATAGGAAACCATTAAAATGAGAATAATCCGTTCCCAGGTCCCCATAAAACATAATTTTCTACTTTTCCAAGCCTTAAAACTACACAAAATATGCCGTATTTTATGTATAATAAATGTGCTTAGGTATTATAATTAAAGAAATAAACTGTACTGTATAATAAAGTTGTTTTATTGACCTTTGTGAGGTCATTTATGGCTTGATGAAATTGAAGTGGCCGCTTTCATCAGCATTCAACACTTAGTTAAGTTCATCCTGTCTACTTGATATCTAATTTATAACAGATTCTTTTCTTACAGACAGTGTTTTTTAGGTGTTCAATTTCCTGACACGTATCAGCGTATACTTCCGCCTTCGTCAAAGTTTCACGGATGTTGTTGTGACGCGCCTTTTTCAGCTGATGTTACTATGAGGGCGTGACCTACCTGTCAGATCTGACAGGCAAGTCACGCCCCCCGCTGACACTCTGACGAAGGCGAAAGTATACGCCGAAACATGTCAGGTAATTGAACACCTAAAAAACACTGTAAGAAAAGAATCTGTTGTAAATTAGCATGAAACACTTGTACGTAGCCTTCTTCTTTCACCATCTTGAGGAACGATCCCTTGTAGGTGCTTTCTCTGCCATCATTTTACCTTGTTCCTCATCAATTGTGTTCTGTTTAGATGGGTTGATAGCTTTTTGCATCAAGTGTACAGATGGCGTGTGTGGGTTATTTGTGGAGCCTGATTGATGGGATATTTTAACCTTGCAGTCTATATTCTGCCTTTGAGCCCTCTAGAACAGGGGTGTCAAAGTCATTTTTTTGCCGCGGGCCACATTGTAGTTATGGTTTCCTCTCGAGGGCCGTTATGAATTTGGGGAACCCATTCGAATGTTTAAATTCCTTCAAATATTACATATAGAGCACACAGCAAATTAATGAATAACTCGTTTTCAAATCTGAAGTCAAGAATAATGACTTTTATTGTGGTTGACATCCAAAAATATGACATTTTGGCTCAGATTTTAGCAATCATCGTGGAATTTAACAAGTTTGATTTGCTCTCGCGGGCCGAAAAAAATAATGTGGCGGGCCGGATTTGGCCCGCGGGCCTTGACTTTGACACCTGTGCTCTAGAAAGTTGAAACGAGTCTAAATTTCACTGTTTTCTATCCATTTCCTCACTCTGTCTCTCTGTCGTCTGCCTGTCGCTTTAATGTTCTTGACCAATCAGGTGGCTTTAACCGAAGACTGGGGGTGGGGAATAGAGGACAAAAAAATGTCGGCTGCCATTTTCTTGTCAGGAGAACGGGCTCGTTCACGAACGACACATCACTCATTGTGGCAGCTTCGTGTGTATCCCGAAAAATAGTTTGTATGCCAAGGTAAAATGTTCATAAATTTAACATTCGTAAACCGAAGAGTTCGTAAGCCAAGGGGTTCGTAAACCGAGGTATCACTGTATTTTTATTTATTGATGTATTTATTTTTCAATTTATTTTTAGCCGCCTTCACCGTCATGTGCTACAACGTGCTGTGCGACAAGTACGCCACGCGGCAGCTGTACGGCTACTGCCCCTCGTGGGCGCTCAGCTGGGACTACCGCAAGAAGGGCATCATGGAGGAGATCAACGGCTGCGACGCCGACATCGTCAGCTTGCAGGTGAGCCATTTGCAATTTATCCCAATGAAATAAGTCCTGATGTCCATCCGTCTGTCCAGGAGGTGGAAACGGAGCAGTACTACGCCTTCTTCCTGGAAACGCTGAAATCACGAGGCTACGACGGCTATTTTTGCCCCAAATCCCGAGCCAAGCTGGTGTCGGAACAGGAGAGGAAGCACGTGGACGGTTGCGCCGTTTTCTTCAAGACGGATAAGTGAGTGTTGGCATGTTGCCCCCCACCCCCACTTTCTAATAATAATCATAATAATACATTTCATTTATAAGCGCCTTTCAAAACTCAAGGTCGTTTTACAGTCACAGGATAACGTTTTTCTGTGGGTGAGCAGCAGCAGCCACAAGCTCAAATAGATAGAAAGCTAGCTAGCTAATGGATAGCAAAATAAATAACGAATAGTTAGCCAGATAGCCAATAGCTAGCCAGCTCGACAGTTTACAGCCAGTCAGCTAGACAGCTAATAGCAAGCCAGCTAATTGATAGAAAATAAATAGCGAATAGATAGCCAGATAGCCAACAGATAGACAGCTTATAGCTAGACAGCTAATAGCTAGATAGCTAATGGATAGCAAATGGATAGCAAATACATAGCCAATAGTTAGCCAGATAACCAACAGCTAGCCAGCCCAGACAGTTTACAGCCAGCTTAGACAGCTAAGAGCTACATCGCTAGCTAATGGATAGCAAATAAATAGCTAACAGTTAGCCAGATAGCCGACAGTTTACAGCCAGTCAGCTAGACAGCTAATAGCTAGCTAGCTAGCTAGCTAATGGATAGCTAACAAATAGCTAATAGATAGTCAGCTAGACAGCTTAGAGCTAGACAGCTAATGGATAGCTAATAAATAGCTAATAGATAGCCAGATAGCTAGACAGCTAAGAGCCAGTCAGCTAGACAGTGTAGTAATGTATTTAATAATAATAATAATAATAATAATAATTTGATTTATATGCGCCTTTCAAAACTCTCAAGGTCACTTTACAATCACGGGATAGGTTTTCTGTGGGTGAGCAGCGGCAGCTATATGCGACAGTGTTCACGAGCTAGATAGCCGGCCAGGGAGCTAGATAGCAAATAGCTAGCTAGTGAGATAGCCAGCTAGTTAGCCGGATAGCTCGATCAATAAATATTGCAATAATCATTCCCCAGGGGCAGCGAATCAATCATTTTCTCAATGATTTCGTACACCGAACGTTATCCCGTTGATTAGCAACGACGATTGCTGCTCGGCAGGTTTACTTTGGTCCAGAAACACACGGTGGAGTTCAACCAGGTGGCCTTGGCCAACTCGGAAGGGTCGGAGGTGATGCTCAACAGGGTGATGACCAAGGACAACATCGGCGTGGCCGTCCTGCTGGAGGTCAACGGGTGCTTGTTCAACGGGGGTGAGGAGGACGGACAGACGGACGGACGCAACCGCCTTCACTTCCTTTTCACCAATCGCCGTTTGAATAATAGCAATAATAATACATTTCATTTCTAAGCGCTTTTCAAAACAAAAAAAAAAGGTCACTCTACAGTCACAGGATTTTTTTTTTCTGTGGGTGAGCCGCGGCAGCCACACACACGCCAGCGTTCACTCAACCCGGAAGTAACTCAAATAGATAGAAAGCTAGCTAGATGTCTAATGGCTAGCGAATAGATAGCTAATAGATAGCGAATTGATTGCTAATAGCTAGCGAATCGATAGCTAATACCTTGTGAAGAGATAGCTAATACCTAGCGGACGCACCCGCCCTCACTTCCTTTTCACCAATCGCCGATCCGCGTTTTAATAATAATACATTTCATTTCTAAGCACCTTTCAAAATTCTCAAGGTCACTTTACAGTCACAGGATAAGTTTTTTTGTCTGTGGGTGAGCAGCAGCCACACGCGTCAGCATTCACTCAACCCAGAAGTAACTCAAATAGATAGAGAGCTAGGTAGCTAGCGAATAGATAGCAAACAGATAGATAATAGATAGCAAATCGATAGCGAGTCGATAGCTAATACCTAGCGAATAGATAGCTAATACCTAGCAAATAGATAGCTAATACCTAGCAAATAGCTAGCTAGTTATATAGCTAATATATATAGTAGCTCGCTAAATAGCTAGATAGCTATTATATAGCTAGATTTGGACTTTGGATCTTGTCTGCGTTCAGGCGCCAAGGCCGCGACGGCAGCGAGGGCGCTAGTGCTAGTGGCTAACGCTCACATGCACTGGGACCCCGAATACTCGGACGTCAAGCTAATCCAGACCGTCATGTTCCTGTCGGAGCTGAAAAGCATCGCCGAGAGGGCGGCGGGACAAGCGGACGCCTCCGCCATCCCCATCGTGCTGTGCGCCGATCTCAACTCGCTGCCCGACTCGGGTGAGAGTTCCCGTCTGCGTCATTTTTTTGGTTTTATTTTTGTTTATTTATGTATTTATTTATTTTTACGTAGGTCACTCAAAGACGTTTTTAGGTTGCGAGAGCAATAGATAGCCAGATAGCCAACAGCTAGGCAGCTAGATAGATTATAGCCAGCCAGCAAGACAGCTAATAGCTAGCCAGCTAGCTAATGGATAGCTAATAGTTAGCCACATAACCAACTGCTAGTCAGCGAGACAGCTTACAGCCAGTCAGCTAGACATGTAATAGTTACATAGCTAGCTAATGGATTGCAAATAAATAGCTAATAGTTAGCCAGATAGCCAACAGCTAGACAGTTTACAGCCAACCATCTAGACAGCTAATGGATAGCTAATGGATAGCTAATAAGTAGCTAATAGAAAGCCAAAAACACGTTTTTAGCTAGCGAGAGCAAAGCGGGAAGGCCAAGTTGACATTAGACAATTCAGAATATTATTGTTTAAAAAAATGCAACCTCGCTAGCTAGATAGATAGATAAATAATGACCTAGCTAGCTAGCTAGATAGCTAGATAGAGGACGGGGAATAAAGGACAAAAACAAGCCGGCTGCCATTTTCTTGTGAGGAGAACGGGCTCGTTCGCGAACGACACAGCACTCATTGTGGCAGCTCCGTGTGTATCCTGAAAAATAGTTTGTATGCCAAGGTAAAATTTTCATAAATGGAACGTACGTAAACCGAAAAGTTCGTAAGCCAAGGGGTTCGTAAACCGAGGTTTCACTGTAGTCAGATTTTAATGATAATTTTTTTTTCAAGAAAAAATGGCTGAAAAATGGGGCTATGCTGCTTCCTCATGCGTTCGGGAAATCGAACTGTCAAATTGTGGGTAGAGAAAAAAAAAAGTTAAAATTGCTAATTTCCCCTTTGTGCCACGCAGGCGTGGTGGAGTACCTGAGCAACGGCGGCGTGGCCGACAACCACAAAGATTTCAAGGAGCTGCGCTACAACGACTGCCTCAGCAACTTCAGTTGCAGCAACGACGCTAGCGGCGGCAACGGGGGCGACGGCGGCAGCGTCACGCACAGTTTCCAGCTCAAAAGCGCCTACGACAGCCACGTCATGCCTTACACCAACTACACGTACGACTTCAAGGTGGGGACGTCTTTCCGTCAACATTTGCTGCTGCCGTCAAAATTGATATAAAGGACAACCGACACCTCCGGACAAGTTGCGTCCATAATTTGTAAAATGGCTTCAAATGACTTCTACTGAGCGCATTTGACAAAGATTCCCCGACATGTAGCTATATTTACGTTTTAAGACTCGCGCTGAATATTCCGGAAGTCTTGTTTTTGAGTTGTAGACGAGTCCGTACGTGACGTCACTGAAGGAACGCCCCTGACCGAAAAAAAAGACACATTGGCCAGCTTGCTAACTAGCTAGATAGCCAACTAGATATATAGCTAGATAGCCAGCTAGATATCCAACCAGACAGCTAATAGACAGCAAACAGATCGCTAGCTAGGTCGCCAGCTAGATAGCCAGCTAGATAGCCACCTAGGTCACCAGCTAGATAGCCAGCTAGGTCACCAGCTAGCTAGCCAGCTAGGTCACCAGCTAGATAGCCAGCTAGGTCACCAGCTAGATAGCCAGCTAGCTAGCTAGCTAGCCAGCTAGATATCTAGATAGCCAGCTAGATATCCAGCCAGACAGCTAATAGACAGCAAACAGATCGCTAGCTAGGTCACCAGCTAGATAGCCAGCTAGATAGCCACCTAGGTCACCAGCTAGATAGCCAGCTAGGTCACAAGCTAGATAGCTAGCTAGCTAGCTAGCCAGCTAGATAGCTAACTAGATAGCCAGCTAGATATCCAGCCAGACAGCTAATAGACAGCAAACAGATCGCTAGCTAGGTCGCCAGCTAGGTCACCAGCTAGATAGCTAGCTAAGCAAAATCCAAGGGCAGGGAAAAACTATTTCGGCAGAATTAAAACTAACTAATATGACGCCCCCCCCTCCCCCCTTTTCCTTCCCCTAATAGGGCGTCATCGACTACATCTTCTTCTCTCGCACGCACATGAGCGCGCTAGGCGTGTTGGGCCCGCTGGACGCCAACTGGCTTAGCGACAACAACCTGACGGGCTGCCCGCACCCCCACGTCCCCTCGGACCACTTTTCCTTGCTGGCCCAGCTGGAGTTGCGACCTGCGCCGCCCGCTGCCTCCTCCACCTCGTCCACGCCGTCCCCCCGCCAGCTCAACGGCCTCCACTCGGGCCCCCGTCCACAGGTAGTGCTGCTTTAGCAAAGCGGAAGAAGACATTTTTTTAACAGCCATCTAAAAGGACGTTGGACAGTTTCATATCAAGTCTTTGCCTGATGTTGCACACTGACATTTTTTTTTTCTTCGATGTTTCACCTCAAATATAGCTAGATAGCTAATAGATAGCTAGCCAGCTAGACGATATGGCTAGCTAAAGATCTTTTTATCTAGCTTTTGTAGCGCTAGCTAGCTAGATATCTATATTTATAATAATAATAATTATAATAATAATAATAATACATTTCATTTATAAGCGCCTTTCAAAAGTCTCACGGTCACTTTACTGTCAAAGGATTTTTTTTTTTTTTTTATGCGGGTGAGTAGTGGCAGCCACACGCGCCAGCGTTCACTCAACCCGGAACTAACTCAAATAGATAGAAAGCTAGCCAGCTAGCTTAAAGATAGCCAATAGCCAGCGAGCTAGATAGCTTGCCAGCGATCTAGATAGCTATATAGCTAGCCAGATAGACAATATGGCTACCTAGAGATCTTTTTAGCTAGCTTTTGTAGCACTAGCTAGCTAGATATCTATATTTGTTTATCTATAATAATAATAATAATAATAATAATAATACATTTCATTTATAATCGCCTTTCAAAAGTCTCAAAGTCACAGGACACATATTTTTGTGGGTGAGCAGCGGCAGCCACATGCGCCAGGGTTCACTCAACCATATATCAAGCCTTTTGCCTGATGTTGCACGGCGACATTTTTTCTCCCTATTTTTTTCTCCTCATCAAAGCTCCAAACCAAAACGATGCCACCGTGACCTCAGTAGCGTTTTGGGGAACGTAGTTTCTTGACATACACGCGATATCAGTCGCTAGACTTTCAGAATAAAACACAACAGGTGGTGAATGTACAAAACCAAGTGGAGCGTAAAAAAAGCCTGATTATTATGGACTATGCGGCGGATATAAAATATCCACAAATGTTCAAATAGCAATTTTTTTTGGTGATACACTAAAATATTGGATTCTTAACTTTTTTGCACTTTTAATGTGATAGGACCAACTTTCACATCCCTTCTCAAAAATATTTTGGTGCATTTGAACAAAAGGTGCGTACACTTTTTTTTATCCGCTGTAAAAAGTGACAGGATTTTCCCCCCCCTCCCCAAGGAAAAAGTTTCAAAGTGAAGAAATTAAGTCGCTTTCAGCGAGACGGAAGATATTACGCAATGAAGTACGATTGAATAAATTACATTGTTACAGACTTAAGGTCAATGGAATGATTATTCAGAGTAAAGTCCTTATTAGGAGAAGAATCTTGTTTTTTTTAACAGTGAATAAAATGATGACGTTTGTAATGTTACAAAAGCAGAGCTGTATTTTTTGATCAAGAAGTCAAAGTTACGAAGAAAAAAAAAGTCACAACAATATAAAGGATAAAATGTTTCTATTTTTTTTCCGAGAATAAGTTGTGCTGTTACTGGTAAAATTGCAATCTTTTTCTTGGAAATAACTTTTTCTCACGTTACACTTTTTAAAAATCATTTCAGATGTTGTCATGATTGCACCAGTTGTATTCTTGTCTTAAGTTCTGTTATTTCCGGACAGTACCTGAATGTGTCTCATAGTTTTTACATTAAGCCAAATGTGAAGTCAAGGGTGAAGTTGCGTTCACAAGCACAGCATTGGGTCGAACTTTGTCTTTGGTATAAAGAAACGACAGTCTTGATGGCACTTTTGTTTTCTTGGTTTCATAAAACCACTGCCACTGTGTCAATGCTTGCTTTTGGAAAGTATTTGACATATTTCCATACATATTTCTTCACCAGGATATGTTGGAAAATATCGAACAACACACAAACGTTTTACAGCAAAAAAATAAAAATAAATAAACGTGTGACTGCACTCGGTCAATATAATTATTTGTCTGTTGTCTTCTTTGTAAATGATTCATGTATAATTACATGGTCCGTTCATTTTTTGTCTTAAGTTTATTTATTAATGTTTATATTTTCGAATGGACGGAGAGGAAATAGTAGGGGCGGGTCTAAAAATGTGATTGGCTAATTCATACGAGAACTCCCACGTGAACAACATTACGATGCACAGCCTTGCATTCATATGAACGACGATTTACGACGGTTGAAAATAATGAAATCTAAAGTGTTAGTAAGACGCACGCTGACAATAGATGTCCGTATTGCTACCAGGTCAATGTGGTAAGGAATACATTTTTTTTTATCTTAAAAGGAAATTCAATGTCAGCTCCCGGATGGTTACTTCCAGAACTCTCGCGTGAACAACATCGCGACGCCGCAGCCTTGCCGTCATATGAACGACGATTTACGACGGTTGAAAATAATGAACTCTAAAGTGTTAGTACGACCCACGCTGACAATAGATGAGTGTATTGTTACCAGGTCAATGTGACAAGAATTTTTTAAAATCTTATAAGGAAATTTATTGTCAGCTTCCGGACGGAACGATGTCGTGTTACCATGTTTCACCCGTACTTGATCTGGTTTCCGCCAAGATGGCGACTTGTACGCGCGCCGTCTGGAAAGGTCAGCTATCTTTTGTTTTTTCTTCATTTTTTATCGTCTAAATATTATCACTCGTGGTATAAGTTGATTGAATGAATTCTGGTCATACCGAATTGCAAAAAAAAGTCGGATAAATAAAAGACTAAGTACGAAAACCTTTTAAAATACACTACACCGGTGACATCTGCTGGTTAGCGAGATTCATAGCAGTGATTCGAAGAGATTTGATTGCATTGACTCTTTAGTTAATACTGAAACATTGTCTTTTTCTAATGTCAGTCTAACGATCGTCAGTGTCGTAAATTTTTCGTTTTAAACGTCCCTTAATGGCCGTTAGGTAGCCAGTGTGCAAATAAACCTTCCTGAGTCTTAGACCAAGCACCAAAATCTCATTTAAAGGACAACCCACGACTTCGGACAAGTTGTGTCCATAATTTGTAAAATCGCTTCAAATGACTTCTACTGAGCGTATTTTACAAAGATTCCACCGCATATAGCTATATTTTACGTTTTAAGACTCGCGTTGAATATTCATGAAGTCTTCTTTTCGAGTTGATGACGATGCCCTACGTGATGTCACGGAGGGAACACCCCTGACCGAGAAAGCGACACACAATGCATTTTGGGGTATTTTTTTCATCTGAAAACACTGTGTTGATGGCGAAATTTTCTACTTTCATTTCTTTAACAATTTTGCTGCTGTGAAATGTAAATTTCTCCCCTGCGAGACTAATAAAGGCAAATCCAATCCAATAAATAACGCGATGGTGAATTGTGTGTCACAGTCAATTGCGGTAACACGCATAAAGAAGTTGTAAGTTGACACAAATTCCCAGCGAACAAATCAGCCCATTTCTAACAGAGCTTTTGCGCCATCTTGTGCATTTTTCTGGCCGCTACATTGGAGTCCAGACGGCTCAAATTTATACGGAAGGACTTCTTTAATCGATTGCAAACATGTACGCTTTCCTCTTCAGAACTGTTTGACTCATATTCAGAACTGGATGAGTAACAAGAAAGCATATTCTCTGAATCTGAACTCTCTGAAGCCATCGTTTTGATTCTGGAGCAAGGCAGTTTGTGAAGGAGTATCCTGGTGTGACGTCACGAACAAGGGGGCGGGACTTTCTGAACCTGTACAGTTTTCAAGCTCATTTTGTGGCAGTTTTGGGACATTTGAAGTCATTTTTATTGCTGTTTTGCATTTGACTAAAAACGTTTTGGGTATTTTAGATGCTATAAAACGTTTTTCTGATGTCAGGAAACAAAAAAATGTTGTCAGTTGTCCTTTAAGGTCGTTTTTGCACCAATTACACACTCATTTTCCCCCTTTTAGTTGTTGCGGGATGTCAGCGGCAGCTCCGAAGCGGTGGCGTATCCCCCTTCCCTACTTTTCCTTCCAAAGATGTTCCCGTTAGATCTTTTGCGGCTATCAAGTGAGTCCTCGGGCTGCCATTTTGTCCACTTTTATTTACCCTGTTGTGAAAAATGAACCACAAACACTCAAGTCTTCAACCGTGCAGTTAAATTCATGTACAGTGAGACCTCAACATACGAACTTAATTGGTTCCCAGACAGAGTGTGTAAGGCGAAAAGTGTGTATCTCAAAAAAAAAATTCCCATAGGAAACCATTAAAATGGGAATAATCCGTTCCCGGGTTTCCATAAAATATACTTTTCAACTAAATAAGCCTTAAAACTACACACAATATACCTTATTCTATGTATAATAAATGTGCTATTGTATTGTAATGAAAGAAATACACTGCATTCTATCATAAAGTCACTTTATTTACATTTATGGCTTGATGGAATGGCGTTGGAGGTCGAAGGTCAAAGGGAATTGCTGTTTGGAAAGAGAGGACTGTAATTAAAGAAATAAACTGTGGTGTAAAATAAAGTTTTATTGACCTTTTTGATGGTCGTTGATGGCTTATGGAAGGAGAGTCACCTTCCATAAGGACTGTTGGTAACTTAACTTCTGGTGCTGTTCGGTCGTGTGCTTCCGCCGAAAATCACTCCGCCAGCCGTGGTGGGTGTGTATTATGAAAATAGTGCTTATTATAAGGTTTAATTTGGATAAATTTGACGTTTGTAAGTTGAGGTGTTTGTAAGTTGAGGTGTTTGTAAGTTGAGGTCTCACTGTATTTTGTTTTGTCTCAGGAGGTTAAAGAAAGGGAAGAAGGCGGAGGCAGATGCGCCAGAGACGAAGAAAGAAAAAAGGGTTGTGGATGACTCGGGGCGACACAAGCCCTTCGGCAAGACGGCGTGGGTGCCTGTGGATGACGTTTATATTCTGAGGCACTACCCCAGGACCATCTACAGCGCCGTCGACGCCGTAGAACTGCTCAAGAGCTTTCAGGCTTTGGATTTCACGCCGCATGACCAGCCCGTGTATGTAGACCTCCGACTGGACATGAAGCTGGAGAAGAAGGTGAGCGTGGCAGTAAAGTACGGTGATACCTCGGTTTACGAACCCCTTGGCTTACGAACTTTTCGCTTGACGAATGTTACATTTATGAACATTTTACCTTGGCATACAAACTATTTTTCGAGATACACACGAAGCTGCCACAATGTGTGATGTGTCGTTCGTTAACGAGCCTGTTCTCCTAAAAGAAAATGGCATCCGGCTTGTTTTGGTCCTCTATTCCCCGCCCCCAGTCGTCGGTTAAAGCCACGTGATTGGTCAAGAACGCAGCAGTGAGGGGAGGTGGGTGTTTACAGACAGAGAGAGAGTGAAGCCATTCTCCCAAAAAGAAAATGGCTGGCGACATTTTTTTGGTCCTCTATTCCCCACCCCTAGTTTTTGGTTAAAGCCACGTGATTGGTCAAGAATGCACCAGTGAGGTGAGGGGCAAACATTAAAGAGACAGGCAGACGACAGAGAGCGAGAGTGAGAAAATGGATAGAAAACAATGAAATGTGGACTCGTTTCAACTTTATTGATAGTTCAAAGGCTATCAATCAAGCGCCACAAATAATCCGCACAAGCCATCTTTACATTTTGAAGAGAACATACAAGGAAGGGAACCAGCTATTAATGAAGTTTCTAGTGTGTCTGTCAATATCACAACTTGTAAGATGTACAACTCAGAGCTCCTTGAGACACTTTATGCAAAAAGCTATTCGTTCCATCAAGCCATCAATGACCATCAAAAAGGTCAATAAAACGACCTTATTATAGAGTACAGTTCATTTCTTTAATTATAATACCATATCACATTTATTATACATAAAATAAGGTATAGTGTGTGTAGTTTTAAGGCTTATTTAGTTGAAAATTAGGTTTTATGGGGACATGGGAACGGATTATTCTCATTTTAATGGTTTCCTATTGGAAATTATTTTTTGGGATACACACTTTTTGCCTTAAACACTCTATCTGGGAACCAATTAAGTTCGTAAGCCAAGGTATCACTATATGGAAATTTCTGGTGACATTATTTTATTTGATGGTGTCTTTTTTTTCTCTCCACTCTCAGAAAACGATCGACCAGTTTGTGAGCATGTTGCATCTTCCGCATCCTTTTAAGACCGACGTGAACAAAGTTGTGGTTTTTACTGAGGTCAGCACTTTTTTTTCCCCTCTAGCATTTCCATAAAAGATAATTTCAAAAAGATATTTTGATGTATTTTCATCGCAGGATGCGAACCAAGCGAAGGTCGCTCAGGAGTGCGGAGCCGCGTTAGTCGGAGGCGCCGAGCTCATTCAGCAGGTGACATAAGAGACGTAAAATGCACGTTTTTTTTTTTTTTTGTGTGCAAAATCACTTTTTAGTCGCTTGTAAATAAAGATTTGGCAACTCTGTTTACAAAAGAAAGTCAAACTTTTGTCAGCTGACCACACAGTCAAAGCAATGCTGCTTAAACTAGCTAGCTAGCTAGCTATTAGCTATCTAGCTATTAGCGATCTGTTATATACACTATATACCTAGCTAGCTATCTCGATAGCTAGCTATTACCTAGCTAGCTTTCTTTCTATTTGAGTTCTTTCCGGGCTGAGTGAATGCTGGCGCGTGTGGCTGCCGCTACTCACCCACAGAAAAACATATCCTGTGATTGTAAAGTGACCTTGAGAGTTTTGAAAGCCGCTTAGAAATGAAATGCATTATTATTATTATTATTATTATTATTATTACAGATAAATACATAGATATACATAACATATCTAGCCAGCTAGCGCTACAAAAGCTAGCTAAAAAGATCTTTAGGCAGCCATATTGTCTAGCTGGCTAGCTATGATGATGATGATGATTATTATTATTATTATTATTATTATTATTATTATTATTATTATTATTATTATTATAAGTGCCCCCACTCTTTCCCCCCTCAGATATTAGACGACGAGGTCGAGGCTGACTTTTACATCGCTGTGCCAGAAATGCTGCAGAAACTCACACCGCTGAAAAACAAACTCCGGAGGAAATTTCCAAAGGGCAACAGAGGTGCGCCCTACTCAAGCTTCTTGAAGATATTGAAACACACACAAGCACACAAACAAACAAACACACAAAAACAACCACACACAAACACACACAGACATTAACTTTGTGTGTGTTTGTGTGTGTGTTTGTGTGTGTGTGTATTTGCTTGTGTGTGGGGTTTGTTTGTGTGTGTGTTTGTTTGTGTGCTTGTGTGTTTGTTTGTGCGTGTTTGTGTGTGTGTGATTGTGTGTGTGTGTGTGTGTATTTGTTTGTTTGTGTGTGTGTGTGTGTATTTGTTTGTGTGCTTGTGTTTGTGTGTTTGTTCGTTTGTTTGTTTGCGTGTGTGTTTTTTGTGTGTGTGTGTGTGTGTGTGTTTGCGTGCGCGCGTGTGTTTATATGTGTGCGTGTTTGTGTGTGTGTGTTCGTGTTTGTGTGTGCGTTTGCGTGTGTTTGTTTGTGTGTTCGCGTGTGTTTGTGTGTGTGTCTGTTTGTGTGTGTTTGTTTACTTGTGTGTTTGTTTGTGTGTGTTTTTTTGTGTGTGTTTGTGTGTATTTGCTTGTGTGTGTGTTTGTTTGTGTGCTTGTGTGTTTGTTTGTGCGTGTTTGTGTGTTTGTTTGTGTGTGTGTGTTTGTGTGTGTGTATTTGTGTGATTGTGTGTGTGTGTGTGTGTGTGTATTTGTTTGTTTGTGTTTGTGTGCTTGTGTTTTTGTGTTTGTGTGTTTGTTTGTTTGCGTGTGTGTGTGAGTTTGCGTGTGCGCGTGTGTTTATATGTGTGCGTGTTTGTGTGTGTTTGTGTTCGTGTGTGCGTTTGTGTGTGTGTTTGCGTGTTTGTGTGTTCGCGTGTGTTTGTGTGTGTGTCTGTTTGTGTGTGTTTGTTGGTGTGCGTGTGTTTATTTGTGTGTTTGTGTGTGCGTGTGTGTGTTTGTGTTTGTGTGTGCGTGCGTGTGTGTGTGTGTGTGTTTTTTCCCCTTTTCAGGCTCAGTCGGCATCAACATCCCCAAAATGGTGTCGCTGTTCCGCACGGGTGTGGAGTACGGCGTGGAGAGCGAATGCTACGTCCGGACGCAGGTGGCCACGGTAAGGTCGCCGTTGCCACGCCCACAAAGCTGTAGTGGGCGGAGCTTCACGCCCACTTCTCCCACTTTCCCTCACAGTTGGATTTTCCCACTCAACAAATCCTGGACAACCTCCAAGTCATCCTGAGCGACGTGCGCTCGCATCGGCCCGCCGACATGGGTAAGCGCAACACGTTTGGCCCCATCGTCAATATTAATTGATTCATGGTAAATATATTGATTAAAAGGTGGTCAAATAAATGCAAATTGTGTCATGTGTCATTTTCAGGGCCTTTGATCGAGCGCGCCATCTTGGTCAGTCTTACCAGCGAAGCTCTGTGGTTCCACAGCGACAGTCTTCCGCCGCCAACACAACCAAACACAATAAATTTTTGAAAAGCCCTCCAAGTCTACATTTTGGGCTCATTGTTATTTTTATTTTGAAGAATAATCATGATAATACATTTCATAGATAGTTAGCGACCTCACTAGCTAGATAGATATATAGTGACCTAGCTAGGTCGATAGCTAGCTAGATAGATGGATGGATGGATAGCGACCTAGCTAGAGAGATAGATAGCGACCTAGCTAGACAGATGGATAGCGACCTAGCTAGACAGATGGATAGCGACCTAGATAGATAGATGGATAGCGACCTAGCTAGATGGATGGATAGGCGACTTAGCTAGATGGATGGATAGCGACCTAGCTAGAGAGATGGATAGCGACCAAGCTAGACAGATGGATAGCGACCTAGCTAGATAGATGGATAGCGACCTAGCTAGATAGATGGACAGCGACCTAGATAGCTCGAGAGATAGACAGCGACCTAGATAGCTAGCTAGAGAGATAGCTAGTGACCTAGCGAGATAGATAGCTACCTTGATGCCAATTGCAATGTTGCCAATTGCAATGTTACAATTTTACAGGGTAAGCATGTTAGATCACACATTTATTGCAAATAGATGGCTAGCTAGCTAGCTAGCGAATAGGTAGCAAGTAGCCAGCTAGCTAGTTAGATAACAAGTAGATAGATAGCAAGGTATCCAGCTAGCCAGTTAGACAGCAAATAGATAGCTAGCCAGGTAGCCGGTTACATAGCCAGCTAGGCAAATGTTGGGACAGATTAAATGATAACGATGCTAAAATTTACTGTTTATACATGCTGGCAATTTGTCGCCTTGCTGCAGATGAGCAAGACGCCGGTAATAAGCTTGATTATGCCAGATGTTTTTATTTTATCGTAAAATGCTGTTCATTTGAACACTTTAGTCCAATTTTATATTTTTATTGTGACTTCAAACAGTTGGGGAGCCTCAAATTAATTACTTTAGTGTCATTTTTCATATGGCCACTAGATGGCAGAATTGATCGACAATGTGGTCACTTGTTGCTGTAAATGTAAACTGAAACTTCTTTTTTTTTAATGATAATATACTTGAAAATTCAGTGAGAACGCCATAATTATTTTATTAAATATTTAACGTTTGCTTTTTAACAACAAATTCGACAGTGTTTACTTTTTTTTATTGACAAGATGGCGCCGCGAATGGCAGCCTCGGTCACACGCTCCCTCGTACACTAATTTATATTTTGTCGGCCCGTTAACCCTCATGTTAAGTTCCGGGTCAATTCGACCCATTTCCGTTTTTGAATTGATTCTTTTCCCTTTCTTCAAAATAGTTCTAAAATATCCCAAAATGTGACCAAAAAAAGTGGTATGTCGTCTCTCTATTGTAAGTTTGTCTATAACATCTCAGAAACACAAAACAGTGTTTTGACTGTTTTGTGTGGATTTTTACATATTTATTTATGTATACATTTATGGTTTTTGTTTGTTTACACTCCAGCTTTATTTATTTCTTCATTTATTTATTATGCATTTATTTATGGATTTAATGTTGTTTTTGTTGTTTTTACCCTGCATTTTTATGTTATTCATCTGTTTATTTATGTATGTGTTTATTTGTTTATTTATTAATTTATTTATTTGCTGTCTTATTCATTTGTTTATTTCTCGATTTATTGTTTCTTTTGTTTACACTTCAGCTTTATTTATTTATCTATTTATTCATTTATTTATCTGTTTATTTATTATGCATTTATTTATGGATTTAATGTTGTTTTTGTTTGTTTACGCTCCAGATTTATTTATTTATTTATCTCTTTATTTATTCTGCATTTATTTATGGATTTAATGTTGTTTTTGTTGTTTTACCCTCCAGTTATATGTTATTTATTTATGTATGCTGTTTATTTATGTATGTTTATTTATCTATTTGTTTACTTATTAGGCGGTTTATTTATTTAATTATTTCCCGGTTTATTTATTCATTTACTGGCTTATTCATTTGTTTATTTTGATATTTATTGTGTTTTTTTTTGTTTACACTTCTGCTTTATTTATTTATTTATTTATTTATCTGTTTATTTATTATGCATTTATTTATGGATTTATTGTTGTTTTTGTTGTTTTTACCCTCCAATTTTACGTTATTTATTCATCTGTTTATTTATGTATGTTTTTATTTATCTATTTGTTTATTTATGAGGTGGTTTATTTATGTAATTATTTACCGGTTTATTTAATCATTTACTGGCTGATTCATTTATGTTTATCTCCCGATTTATTGTTTTTGTTTGTTTACACTCCAGATTTATTTATTTATGTATTTATTCATTTATTTATCTGTTTATGTATTGATTTAATGTTTTTGTTGTTTTACTCTCCAGTTTTATGTTATTTATTTATTTATCTGTTTATTTATGTATGTGTTTATTTATCCATTTGTTTATTTATTCGGCGGTTCATTTATTTAATTTACCAGTTTATTTATTCATTTACTGGCTTATTCATTTGTTATTCATTTCTCGATTTATTGTTTCTTTTGTTTACATTTCAGCTTTATTTATTTATCTATTATGCATTTATTTATGGATTTATTGTTGTTTTTGTTGTTTTTACCCTCCAATTTTATGTTATTTATTCATCTGTTTATTTATGCATGTTTTTATTTATCTATTTGTTTATTTATGAGGTGGTTTATTTATGTAATTATTTACCGGTTTATTTAATCATTTACTGGCTGATTCATTTATGTTTATCTCCCGATTTGTTATTTTTGTTTGTTTACACTCCAGCTTTATTTATTTATGTATTTATTTATCTGTTTATTTATTGATTTAATGTTTTTGTTGTTTTACCCTCCAGTTTTATGTTATTTATTTATTTATCTGTTTATGTATGTGTTTATTTATCCATTTGTTTATTTATTAGGCGGTTTATTTATTTAATTATTTACCAGTTTATTTATTTATTTATTTATTTATTGGCTTATTCATTTTTTCTCGATGTAGTTTTTCTTGGTTTACATTGCAGCTTTATTTCTTTATTTATTTGTTTGTTTATTTATTTATTTAGTTGTGGGGGGGGGGGATCCACCGCAATTAGAGCGTGCAAACGTCATGACGTGGTTCAGAAGGTGCAACTAATGAGTTGCTCGTTGACGACTCGCCTTCTCCCGAGGCTACAACAGCTGACGATAAAAGTGGGGGGGGGGGTCGTGGTGGTAGGACCTGCATGTTTGCAGGACGGTGCAGCCTTCTCGTCATGTGCGTGAGCTTCACATTTTTCTCCCCCCTTGCAGGTCGCGTAAGGCAGGGGCGGAGCTTTCAGCCCTCTCCCCCCCCCCTCATCTTTCACCGCTTGTAGGCTTCCCCCCCCCCCCACCCGAACCTCGCCAGTTTTCCTGGCCGGAGCGCGGACGCTGCGCTCGGGGGGTCGAAAGCACTACCAGGGGACTTTTTATTAAATATAATATAATATAATTGACCCCCCCCCCCCCCCCCCCCAGGACTTCGCGCGAGCTAGTTCCGGATGCCTTCGGAGCATTTCGCCAGCGAGACGACAACCGGAACCGAAGCGTTTGGATTAAGAAGCAACCGACTCGGCGGCGACCATGGCGGCTCCCCGGATGGTGCTGGGCGCCCTGGCCGCAGCCCTGCTCGCCCCCCGGGGGACACACGGTGGGTATTCCGCTCCGCTGTTCACCAAGTTGAGCCCAAACACCCCACCACGCGTGGGGAGACTTTTCCGACATTTTGGTGCACCCCGAAGTGAGGGTGGGGAGGGTGTTACTCGCTAACTTTACACCTGCTTACTTTTGATGAGACCAAAAGTGGCTTGCCGGTGTTTATTTTTGGTGCTTGAATGCAGTTTTGTAAAAAAAACAAACAAGTGAGAAATGTTCTATCTTTCTTCACTTTCGTTGCGAATTTGGATTCGAACAAAAACAGCCGAGCAAAGTTGGTGAAACAAAAACGTCACCAAACGTCAGTAAATGTTGAACATTGTCGAGAAAATATCCACTCACAAAAAAAAAACCAACAGTAAAAAGTTGGCAAGTGTATAAAACAAGTGCAAAATGCCCAAAAAGGAGAATGTATTTTTATTTTCCAGCTTGTTGTGTTCATGAACCAGGAAAAAAAATCGAAATTGCATTAATTTAGTGTTCCCTGCATTAAAAAAAGGAAAACTTTGATTCAGATCAGTATACACAGGGCGGGTATACCTTGACAACCAAAAATAAATGAATGAATAGATGAATGAATGAAAAAATTGGATTCGAACAAAAACAGCCGAGCAAAGTTGCTGAAACAAAAATGTCACATGGGAAAGTAAATGTTGAAAATCGTCGAGAAAATATACACACAAAAAACCAACAGTAAAAAAAAATGTATATGCAAGTGTATAAAAACAAGTTCAAAATACTCAAAAATGAGAATTTATTTTTATTTTCCAGGTGTGTTGCATTCATGAACAAGGAAAAAAATTCGAAATTGCATTAATTTAGTGTTCCCTGCATTAAAAAAAGGAAAACTTTGATTCAGATCAGTATACATATGGCTGGTATACCTTGACAACCAAAACTAAATGAATGAATAAATGGATGAATGAATGAATGAATGAAAAATTTGGATTCTACCAAAAACAGCCGAGCAAAGCTGGTGAAACAAAAACGTCACATGGGAAAGTAAATGTTGAAAATCGTAGAATATATATATATATATATATATATATATATATATATATATATATATATATATATATATAGCAAGTGGATAAAAACAAGTGCAAAATGCCAAAAATGAGAATTCATTTTTATTTTCCCGCGTGTTGCGTTCAGGAACTGGGAAAAAAATCAAAGTTGCAAAAACTGAATGTTCCTGACATAAAACAATCTGGAAAACTTGGATTCAGATCAGTATTCATATGCAGGTATACCTTCACAACCCAAAATAAATAAATGAATAAATACATAAATGAATGCATGAAAAACAGCTGACTTGAGTGAAAACTCAGTGAAAAAGAATCAACTTTATTGTCATGAGTTTCAGACACTGATACTTTGCAACAATGTTTTTTTTTTTTGCGATTAGTCGTCTTATTGTATTTCAAGTTATGAAAAATATGGCAGGCAACTTTTCAAAGTTGTCTGCCCTGGTGTCTGCTCGCTTTTTCTCATGAGTTTCAGACACTGCTTTAGACTCTCTATTTTCATCAGAAAAAAAGTTATTTCCTAATTGATATGGGTCTGGAGTTATCTGAGCTTGAAATTGGGGCGGATGCAGATGGGATACTAGCGAGCCACCACGCTATGATGTGCCCATGTGTGGCAAATTTGACCTGTGTGATAATCCCAAACCATCATACACATAATCCCCGTGCTTGGAAACATGACCCAGATGTGCACTGATGCTAATGTCCCCTCTTCTTCTTTTTCTTGTGCGTGTGTGTGTGTGTGTGTGTGTGTGTGTAGGTGTGTGCGTCTTCGAGGGAGTCGTCCACGCGGTAGGTCCATCGTCTTCTTTCTTATTTTCTCACCGTGTCAATCGAGATTGCGACGGGAATAAATTGCGATGATTTGACCGAAAAAGGCCGATGGATTACTTGCTCATTAATTATTCATGAGGGGGGTTGGTCTCAATGAAAGATCAGGAAGTTGGGAAGTGTAGCAGGTGAGCTCATTGGACGAGTGTCATTTATCATGCATGCGATTCTCTCTCTCTCACACACACACACACACACACACACACACACACACACACACACACACACACACACACACACACACACACACACACACACACACACACACACACACACACACACACACACACACACACACACACACACACACACACGCGCGCGCGCGCACACACACGGAGTGCATGGTCACCGCAGGCTAACTTGCTGTTCGACAGAATGAGCCGCTCTGATTGGTCAGTAACCAGGAAGTGCATTGTAAAATGGCTCCCTTCAACTTTACGTGACATCAGGAAGTAGTTTTCACGTCCATAGACAAAACCGTATTGAGATTTTATCCGGTCAAAGGTGAACTCAAGACCTGGATGGCTAAAGTAGAAGCTAACGTTTCTCAAAAATCACTGAAATAGTGCGTCGTGAATTCGTCACGTTTCGGCAAAATGGCTGTCATGCACTTGTTGACTCTGGAGTCAGGCAATCCTCCACCAAGCGTCTCCAGTTGCGCCTTAATAACCCTGCTCGCTCTTTAACTGCTACTCGTAAGAGGGAGCATATCATTCAGACTCTGGCATCCGTCCTGATACATTTGAGAACTCTTTTGCCTGGTGTTGTGTTTGATTCTGAATGCAATACAACACAATACGGTCTTTATTGAAATAATCGTTTTCAAAATGGTGTGTCAGGGTATGACTGATTTTTGAACAGGTGTCTGATTTGACGCTTTTTGCCACTAGTGAGCAAAAATTGCGCTTCTCTTCTTTGTTAAGTCTTCATTGTTCGCAAACGGTGCGTGATTTTGAGAACCTACCTTCAGGTTTGTTTGTTGCTTACCGGATCACAACTGCCATTTATTTTTTGAAGACATATCATAGTCCAAATATTTGTTTGTGGTCGCGCGTCAAAAAGCTAATGTGTGTCACCGTTGTTGTTATTTCAAAGTAGCTATGGATGTAAAATCAGTTCCAGTTTTTCCCGTCACCTTAACCGCAGGTAAACTTTCAGGTGTGATTGTTGCAACGAGATGTCTCTAGATTTTCAACCGATATCCAAGTTACGAATCTTCCGGTAACCGGTTGCTAATCGTCAAATAAGAGTCGTTTTCTTTTAAAATGGCTCTCAATGCTAGATCAGTACTTATGCTTTGTCAACCGCACTGCAGGCTAAAAAAAGTAGCTATAAATGTAGGATCAGTTCCTGTTACCTTAACCTCAGGTAAACTTTTTGGCGTGATGGTTGCACCGAGATTTCTCTAGATTTTCAACCCATATCCAAGTTACGAATCTTCCGGTAACCGGTTGCTAATTCTCAAATAAGAGCCGTTTTCTTTTAAAATGGCTCTCAATGCTAGATCAGTACTTGTGCTTTGTCAACCGCACTGCAGGCTAAAAAAAGTAGCTATAAATGTAGGATCAGTTCCTGTTACCTTAACCTCAGGTAAACCTTTTGGCGTGATGGTTGCACCGAGATTTCTCTAGATTTTCAACCCATATCTAAGTTACGAATCTTCCGGTAACCGGTTGCTAATCGTCAAATAAGAGTCGTTTTCTTTTAAAATGGCTCTCAATGCTAGATCAGTACTTATGCTTTGTCAACCGCACTGCAGGCTAAAAAAAAGTAGCTATAAATGTAGGATCAGTTCCTGTTACCTTAACCTCAGGTAAACTTTTTGGCGTGATGGTTGCACCGAGATTTCTCTAGATTTTCAACCCATATCCAAGTTACGAATCTTTCGGTAACCGGTTGTTAATCGTCAAAGAAGAGCCGTTTTCGTTCAAAACGGCTCTCAACGCTTGATCAGTACTTGCGCCCTGTGAACCGCACTGCAGGCTAAAAAAAGCGATAAATGTAAAATCAGTTCCTGTTTCTAATGTTACCTTAACCTCAGGTAAACTTTTTGGCGTGATGGTTGCACCGCGATTTCTCTAGATTTTCAACCCATATCCAAGTTACGAATCTTCCGGTAACCGGTTGCTAATCGTCAAATAAGAGTCGTTTTCTTTCAAAATGGCTCTCAATGCTAGATCAGTACTTGCGTCTTGTCACCAGCACTGCAGGCTAACGTTGGTGACTGGGTTCCACATGCCGGACGGGAAAAGACTCCCATTTACGACGATTTAGAAATAGAAACATGGAGATGATTTTGCGAGCTAGCCGTGGAATGGAATCCGAGTTGTTTTTGTCCTTCAAATTGTTTCTTGACTGCTTGAAACGTTGACCAGATGTCGCTATCTGTCAATCTTTGGCGTTTGACATGTTGATGGGTCCTCATTTTTCAAGGGGGGGTGCTTGTAACTTTGGGAACTGCAGTGAAATGTTCCCTTGGTACGCAACCGCCACTTGTGTCTCGTTGAACAGAGTCTGGAACGAGACCCCCCCCCCCTCGCCCTCCCCCGGCAATGCCGTGTAATTAACGGTGGAAGTGGTGCAACATGACATACCCTCCGACCGGATGCTTCCTGATGAAGGGGATCATTCGTCGCGGCCGACATGTTCAGTCAATGTTTTTAGGAGAAGGTGGGGTGGGGGGGGGATAGTAGTGAAGAGATGCATGCGACGTCCCAGCATGTCCCGACATGGTCCAAAGGGCCATTGGAGAGTTCAAAAGGAAGAAGCCATTTCTACCAAACAACCCTCCCCCCCCAACCCACACCGCCGCCCCTTTGGGCGGTCTTATTAGTGGGGACAGGAAACAAAAAAATATTTGGAGATGAAAGTAGGAGAATATTACAGGTTGTTTTGGGCGGGGGGCATTTTGAAAGGCACAAAAGCAGATGTTGCGAGCAACTCAGGGACTTTGCATTCAGATGGACTTGCTGACATTTGCGCAAAATGTCAGCTACTTCCTGATGAATGCCAATGGAAATCGGGACCAGTTTTCAGAAGTTCCAAAATAACATAATAAAACACTCAAAACAAAGCTAGATAGTTTGCGGCGTTATTAACTCATTCACTGCCGGACTATGTGCTATAATGTGCCCACTCCAGTGCCAGGGTTTTTGTCATTGTCACTCGAATTCCAGGTCCTACGGAATATTGAGTTTTAGGACTACATCAACATTCAATACACTGTTAGAAACCTTAGTCTCTCTACTTTCATCAGAAAAAAAAAGTTAATTCCTAAATTTGTTTATTGCTATCGAGCTAGCTATTTGCTGGCTATTAGCTATTTAACTAGCTAACTGGCTATCTAGCTATTTATCTATTATCTATCTATTAGCTAGCTATTTGTTTATTTCTATCTAGCTAGCTATCTATTTGTTGTCTATTAGCTATTTAACTAGCTGGCTATCTAGTTAGCTAGCTATCTAACTATCTATTAACTAGCTATTAGCTAGCTAACTAGCTAGCTTTCTATCTATATGAGTTATTCCGGATTGAGTGAACGCTGGCGTGTGTGGCTGCCGCTGCTCACCTACAGAAAAAACAATTGTTCTTATCCTGTGACTGTAAAGTGACCTTGAGAGTTTTGAAAGGCGCTTATAAATGAAATGTATTTTTATTATTATTGGATTGGATTGGATTGGATTGGATTTGCCTTTAATAGTCTCGCAGTGGAGAAATTTACATTTCACAGCAGCAAAGTTATGAAAGAAATGAAAGTAGAAAAGCAAAACACAGGAGCTGCTGGAAAGGCAGCCACTCTCGCGGCGCCGTCTTGAAGTCAAAAGAACAAAAAAAAAAACTAAATAACAAATAACATGACAACACAAAGACACAGAGAGACATTCATTCTTAAGCACTTTCTGTACCCTCTTTGTTACATAAAGCAGTTCCAGATGAAAGAGGAGAGGATCAAAGCGTCTCTTCACCAGTGGATCAGGGACATCATGGCAGAATGTGCACGTCGATTACAAGCTAAATGTTATTAATGTTAATGTGTATTATTATTATTATTATTATTATTATTATTAGCTACTCAAATAAATAGAAAGCTACCGAGCTAGCTAATAGACAGTTAATAGCTAGCCAGCTGGCTGGCCATATGGCTAATAGATAGATAGCTAGCTAGCTTTTTATCTATTTGCGATATTCCGGGTTGAGTGAACGATGGCGCGTGTGGCTGCCGCTGCTCACCCACAGAAAAACTTAATGCAGTGACTGTAAAGTGACCTTAGGAGTTTTGAAAGACGCTTATAAATTAAATATATTATTATTATTTATCAGCACCCAAGTATGAAAAAAACAAAACCCAAACAAATTGGGGAATGGCGCTCGACGTCATATTTTCAATTCCCCCAAAAATTCATGAATGGCAGTGAATGAGTTAAGAGGAGGAGTTTGTTTTCGATAGGCACTTTTGGTAGTACCAAGTCTGTGAACTAAGTTGTGCTGAATTGCGGCGAAACGGTGACGAACTAGGTCACGCGATGCTAACGTTTGATCACGGCGGCCTTTGGAACCCCTGGAAACGTTGCGTGATGCGCGTGTATCGTACAATGAGAAGCTGACGACGCTAATAGCGATCTTTCAAACAACTGCCCAAAAAATGACGTCTGGTCCAACGTCAGGCCCGTCGATGGCATCCGCACTCGACACCCAATTGCGCCCGGCACTCCGTTTGAATGCCATAACGGGAGCGGCGACCTGTCGTGCCAGAAATTCCCGTCTGGACGGCTGGCCGTTATATTTGGACGTCGCTGCTAAAGCCGCTAAAGCTGCAGCGCGTGAAGGACGTCTGTCAGTATGCGTGTTGAGCGTTTAAAAACATACGACCCGTCTAGGCGGCGGTGGCGGCTACGTGCCATCAAAGGCGGCTGATTGATGGGAATGTAACAATTTCCTGTTTTATCATCGAATCGATACAAAAATGTTAGCAAAAGAGACATGAACCGTCATCAACAAACGAGGCGTTAAAACACGAAAAACGGAACGATACATGACGTCAAGTCACGTCACATTCAGATATGCGACGTTGTCACGTTACGCTACGCCTCTTTAGTCGCAAGGGGCGGCGCTACTGTTCGCTAAAATTCGTGTTCATTTCCATTCCACTATCCGATGTCACAAACTGTTTTGTTACGCTACGTAACGTTCAGAAACGTTCCGAAAAAAGTCAACGCGCTATTGTGACGTTCCGTTACATGTGTTTCTTCACAATGCTACCGTTAGCTAAAATTCGCTTTCATTTCGATTCCGCTATGCGACGTCACGTTCCGTTACGAACAACAAAAATGTTCCGTTCCGCTACGTAACATTCAGTAACGTTCCGTAAAAAGTCGACGCGCTAGCCGATGGCGCGTTGTGGCGCCGTATGGTTATGTGTGTTGCACATTTCATCAAAATGCTACTGTTAGCTCAAATTCGCTTTCATTTCGATTCTGCTATGCGACGTCACGTTCCGTTACGGACAACAAAAATGTTCCGTTCCGCTACGTAACATTCAGTAACGTTCCGTAAAAAGTCGACGCGGTAGCCGATGGCGCTTTGTGGCGGCGTATTGTGACGTTCCGTTACATGTGTTTGTTCACAATGCTACCGTTAGCTAAAATTCACTTTCATTTCGATTCCACTATGCGACGTCATGTTCCGTTACGGACAACAAAACTGTTCCGTTCCGTAACATTCAGTAACGTTCCGTAAAAAGTCGACGCGCTACCCGATGGCGCGTTGTGGCGCCGTATGGTTATGTGCGTTGCACGTTTCATCAAAATGCTACTGTTAGCTAAAATTCGCTTTCATTTCGATTCCACTATGCGACGTCACGTTCCGTTACGAACAACTAAAATGTGCCGTTCCGCTACGTAACATTCAGTAACTTTCCGTAAAAAGTCGACGCGCTAGCCGATGGCGCGTTGTGGCGCCGTATGGTGATGTGTGTTGCACGTTTCATCAAAATGCTACTGTTAGCTCAAATTCGCTTTCATTTCGATTCCGCTATGCGACGTCACGTTCCGTTACAGACAACAAAAATGTTCCGTTCCGCTACGTAACATTCAGTAACGTTCTGTAAAAAGTCGACGCGCTACCCGATGGCGCTTTGTGGCGGCGTATTGTGACGTTCCGTTACATGTGTTTGTTCACAATGCTACCGTTAGCTAAAATTCACTTTCATTTCGATTCCGCTATGCGACGTCACGTTCCGTTACGGACAACAAAAATGTTCCGTTCCGCTACGTAACATTCAGTAACGTTCCGTAAAAAGTCGACGCGCTAGCCGATGGCGCGTTGTGGCGCCGTATGGTGATGTTCCGTTATGTGTGTTGCACGTTTCATCAAAATGCTACTGTTAGCTCAAATTCGCTTTCATTTCGATTCCGCTATGCGACGTCACGTTCCGTTACGGACAACAAAAATGTTCCGTTCCGCTACGTAACATTCAGTAACTTTCCGTAAAAAGTCGACGCGCTAGCCAATGGCGCGTTGTGGCGCCGTATGGTTATGTGCGTTGCACGTTTCATCAAAATGCCACTGTTAGCTCAAATTCGCTTTCATTTCGATTCCGCTATGCGACGTCACGTTCCGTTACGAACAACTAAAATGTTCCGTTCCGCTACGTAACATTCAGTAACGTTCCGAAAAAAGTCAACGCGCTAGCCGATGGCGCTTTGTGGCGGCGTATTGTGACGTTCCGTTACATGTGTTTGTTCACAATGCTACCGTTAGCTAAAATTCGCTTTCATTTCGATTCCGCTATGCGACGTCACGTTCCGTTACGGACAACAAAAATGTTCCGTTCCGCTACGTAACATTCAGTAACTTTCCGTAAAAAGTTGACGCGCTACCTGATGGCGCGTTGTGGCGCCGTATGGTTATGTGTGTTGCACGTTTCATCAAAATGCTACTGTTAGCTAAAATTCGCTTTCATTTCGATTCCGCTATGCGACGTCATGTTCCGTTACGGACAACAAAAATGTTCCGCTACACTACGTAACATTCAGTAACGTTCTGTAAAAAGTCGACGCGCTAGCCGATGGCGCGTTGTGGCGCCGTATGGTTATGTGTGTTGCACGTTTCATCAAAATGCTACTGTTAGCTCAAATTCGCTTTCATTTCGATTCCACTATGCGACGTCACGTTCCGTTACGGACAACTAAAATGTTCCGTTCCGCTACGTAACATTCAGTAACGTTCCGTAAAAAGTCTCTTTTACATCAGTGCGACTGAGTTATGTCGCGCGAAGTTAGCATGCTACGTTACTTGTGATAGATTTCACTATGTGATTTTTGTAGCTTGGCTGTGTTTTGTTACCTTTATGTTGCTTTGTGTTATTTTTAACTCTTTCTTTTTAAATAATCATTAAAAAAAACCCATAATGAAAGCCGTAAAGAACTTTTGAAGAATTCCCCTCATAAAATGTTGTAACCATGGAAACGGGAAGCGAAGATCCCACGAAAGATGCAAATGGAGGTTTTTATTTTCTCCAATGGAAAATGGTGACATCCTTTTCGTTGCCTTTTCGTAAATCGTAAACAGAAAAATCAAGAGTCCGAAATTCTTGACGAGTTGACGCGGGGTCGAAGTGACTTTGCCGTCGAGTCATTTTGTAAAAAAAATTATTAATTTTTTTTGCGCACCCGCATCTCGTCTATGGCCAGCGTGCAACATTTACA
>NC_142737.1:1737500-1750000 GCF_051943395.1 Hippocampus bargibanti
CGTGTTGCTGCCGCTGCTCACCCACAGAAAAACGTATCCTGTGACTGTAAAGTGACCTTGAGAGTTTTGAAAAGGTGCTTAGAAATGAAATGTATTATTATTATTTTTTGTTGAGGATTTTGAAGTGACTTTGATGTTTAGGAAAACGCATCGGATTCGGTCCGATTTTGATTGTGACGAAATTGTTTACGAAGTTTCGTAAAAAATATTTTAGGTTTTAACATTCACTCGAGTGGTTTTTCAAGTTGACCTTCATTAACTCATTCACTGCCATTCACAAATTTGAAAATATGATGTAGAGCGCCATTCCCGAATGTGTTCAGGTTTTGTTTTTTTTTTCATGCTTGGGTGCCGATAAAGCGCTGGTCAGACCTCTGGTAGTCTTTTGTTTTACTTCCACGAGGGGGCAGCATTTACCTTTTTTTTCCCATGTTAGCGCTTTGTTCCAGCTTCAGCTGTTGTTAAAGCGCTATATAAACCAATATGGATGTGTTGCATTGTATTTTGGATAGCCGCCCTCATTTCAAAGGTCATATAACTCCAGACTCATATCATTTAGGAATTAACTATTTTTTTCTGATAAAAGAAGAGAATCTAAGGTTTCTAACGCTGAATTGAATGTTTATGTCATCCTAAAACTCAATATTTAGTAGGTCCCGGAATTAAAGTGACAATGACAAAAACCCTGGCACTGGAGTGGACACATTTTTGCACGTGAATGAGTTAAAATCTCGAAAAATATGGTTCAAAAACCGTTCAGTCTTTGTTTTGAAAAATACAAAATTTCATCCCTCAATTTTCCTTGTTTGGGGAAACGTGTCTTTTTAAAAACGTTTAACTTCAATTTTATTTTATTTTATTTTATTTTATTTTATTTTATTATTGTATTTTATTTTACATTATTATATTTTATTTTATTTTGTTTTATTTTGTTTTATTTTAGTGTATTTTATTGATAGTATTATATCGAATTTTATTTTGTTTAATTATATTGTATTTTATTTTATTCTATTTTATTGTAAGTATATTTTAAAGTATTCATAGTATTCTATTTTAACGTGCACTCGATGCGTCCGACGTCGCCCTCGTTTTCCTGGCGAAGGCCTTCTGCCCGCCTGCGACATCTGTTCCCGGCCTCTCTCAGGTGGTCTCCGCTGTCATTAGCCAAAGGGGAAGCGCCGTTAAAAACAAGGTGACTTGCACTGTCATTACGACCTAACGCGTCCCCTTTAGCCCCTCTGGCATGCATGACGGGTGGGGGCGCAGTTGAGGGGGTGGACAATGCAGCTGGCCACATTTTTTTTTACACGCAGGATGATAATAATAATAATAATAATAATCACTCAACCCGGAATAACTCAGAAATATAGAAAGCTTGCTAGCTAGCTAGCTAATTAAATGCTAGATAGCTAGCTAATAGATAGTTAGCTAACTAGATTCAAACAGCTAGTTATATTGCTAATAGTTAGCTCTCTAGCTATCTGGATAGCTAATAGAAAGAAAGCTAGCTAGCTAACTAGATAGCTACTATGTTTCCTGACTCAAATAGCCAGCTAGCTACATTGCTAATAGCTAGCTCTCTAGCTAGCTAGATAACTAATAGATAGAAGGCTAGCCAGCTAGCTAATACAATGCCAGACAGCTAAGTAACTCGATAGCCAATAGGTTTCCTGACTCAAATAGCTAGCTAGTTATATTGCTAATAGCTAGCTTTATAACTCGCTAGATAGCTAATAGATAGCTAATATGTTTCCTGACCCGTTCAGTTGCAAATGGCTCAAGAGATGCTAGCTCGCCCAGATAAAAAGGCTAATGTCAATCACACGAGCTGTCTGTTGCCATGGTAATCAGTGTCTTCTTTCACACACACACACACACACACACACACACACACACATCACCAAAAACTAAAAAAGATGGTGTTCCCGGAATAACTCAAAAAGATAGAAAGATAGCTAGCTAGCGAATAGAATTCTAGCTAGCTATCTAAAATATAGTTAGCTAACTAGATAGCTAATATGTTTCCTGACCCAAATAGCGAGCGAGCTATATTGCTAATAGTTAGCTCTCTAGCTAGCTTGATAGCTAATAGATAGAACGATAGCTAGCTAACTAGATAGCTAATATGTTTCCTGACTCAAATAGCCAGCTAGCTACATTGCTAATAGCTAGCTCTCTAGCTAGCTAGATAGCTAATAGGGGACACTTGCAGAGCACGAGTGCGTTGGATTGTTCAGGGGTGCCTCATCAAGTGAAATGCGCTGACGGAACAGACAACCTGGGGAATGGGCTGTTGTTTCCACGGCAACCGGCGGGACTCTTGGGGTTTTAGATGTTCTTCCTCCAAAAAAAAAAGCGTTTTGGGCTCATCAAAAAAAAAGTGCAAATGAGGGAGGAAAAAAAGATGAAAGGGAAAAGTGATTTTTATTTTTTTTTTCACGTTGATAAAAAGGAGAAAAAAAACCTTTTGGGGAAAGTTTAAAGAGAACTTTTGAAGGTTGTAATGTGGATAAAACGTCCTTCAGATCCTTCCACGTGTCACCGAGGGGCAACTTGATGAAAGAAAGCCACCTGTGGCAGGCATCACACTTTTCAAGGCTGCAATATGGCGGCCCGAAACGCCGCCGCTTGTTAACTTTGACATTTTATCCGCCTTTAATGTCAGAAAACATTGAACTTCATTTTTGCCGCATAAACGGGCTGCGGCAGGAACGTGGCAAAAGTCATTTTCCTCCATGTGAATTTAATAGAACGTCAAAACTATTACGCGTGTAAGAGAAAAACAATATGCTGGTTGAATTTGCCGCCTAAACGGGCTGCAGTAGAGAAAGCGTATTGTAAGGTATTTAAATGCCCTCCGAATGAACGAAATAACAAGAATATTTTCCCCCAAAAAAATCAGTATATGCCTCGATTGTGAGAAAGCTCTCACCGAATCTGGTGCCTCAACGGGCTGCAGTTGTCAGTTCAAATCAAGATAGCCCAGGAACCATCATCTATTTGCATTGGGGGAAACATTTTAGTTGAAAAAGTCATGTCTCTGCCCCTAAATTGTCGGGGAATAAAATGCTGAATTTATTTGTCGCCTAAACGGGCTGCAGTAGAAAATGAAATTGAAAGTGTATTGAAAGGTATTTAAATGCCCTCAGAATGAAGGAAATAACGATACTATTTTCCCCAAAACAAATCAGTACATGCGTTGATTGTGAGAAAGCACTCACCGAATTTGGTGCCTCGACGGGCTGCGGTTTTCATTTCATATCAAGATAGCCCGGCGACTGTCATCCATGCGAGTTGGGGGAAACATTTTAACTGAGAAAGTCATGTTTCTGCCCGACATTGTCTGCAAATAACATGCTAACTTTATTTGTCGCCTAAACGGGCTGCAGTAGAAAATGAGATTTAAAGCGTATTGAAATGTTTTTAAATGCAGTCCGATTGAACGAAAAATAATATTTTACCCAAAACAATTCAGTATATGCCATGATTGTGAGAAAGCACTCACCGAATTTGGTGCCTCGACGGGCTGCGGTTTTCATTTCATATCAAGATAGCCCAGCGACTGTCATCCATGTGAGTTGGGGGAAACATTTTAGCTGAGAAAGTCACCTCTATGCCTTAAATTGTAGGCAAATAACATGCTAACTTTATTGGTCGCCTAAATGGGCTGCAGTAAAGACTAAAAGAGGGAAGAAGAGCGAAAAGTAATTGCCCTTCATGTGAGTTGGGGGCATTTCACCTCAAGAAAGTTACCTTGATCGTGTTGTATGCAGAAAATGGCCACGATGATTTCAGTTGCCGCCTAGATGGGTTGCTGCCAGATCCATAGAAAGATTACAACCCAGGAAAAACAAAGTAATTGATACACTGTGAGTTGTTGGCAACCTTTCACCCTAAAATGTATAGGTTATTCAGAGTTTCACAATTTTTCTCAAAATCATACCCATCTGATCAGTGAGTGACTGATTGATGTTTTTTTTATGAGCATTAGCATCCGCAAACATGCAACTAATTTAATTTGTTTGTGATTGATTTGAGTCCTCGCGCTCAGACCCGACGGTTTGAATCCCAAAGTGCTCTGAAACGCAAATTGACCTTTGACCCTGAAAGCAACAAAAGGTTCCGCGAGTGGAACAGGTGAACTTTTAATTTTTATAGAGCGTGACCGATGCAGAAGAAGAAGAAGAGGGAGGAGGAAGGCCGTGTTTTCTTTTCACGGGTTTATGGTCTTGACGGATTAGGATGTTCAGCGCGCAGCTCAGGGCCTCTTTCGGGGGGCAAGGGGGAGTTTGGCACTCATCGTGCCATGACACAGGGTGGTACTATTCTTCCTAATGAGTTTTTCTTGCCAGCAGACAGCAACATTTTACCAGAAAAAAAGCACGACTTGATAAAGTGTCTTCGTTGGAGGGAAAAAAATGGAGGGGCATTTTAACTCCGTCGCCTAGACGGGCTGGAATAATTGTCGAAATAGGAGGAGATTCTTACCAGTGAACGAAAACATGTCAGCAGACAACAGTCAAGTGTCTGCTGTTATTGTCCACAAAAAAGCAAAGAAAGAAAAAAAAAAGATTGCGTAAATCTCTTGCCTAAACGGGCTGCAATAAATGTCGATACTGAATTAGAGAAAAGGCAGTTGTCTTACTATATAGTAGATTTACAACCCCCTGCCGCCTCCAAAAAATCCTTTCGTGTAACAAAAGAAAGATACTTTTTCACTTTTTTCTTTGGGTGACTCGATAGGATGGAGTGGACGTCAAAAGAGAGCAAAGTAAAGCTTTATTGCACAAAGCGATCATCAAACATTATTTGTTGCCTAAATGGGCTGCAGTGAAGGTGATAAGACGACGATAGCAAAGTGGTTGTACTCCCTGTTAGAAGACCGAAACATTTAGCGGAAACAAAGTCACGTCTGCCTTTCATCACAATTTCACCTTTCTTGCTTAAACGGGTTGCGTTGTTTGTGGGAATGGGAAGTGGGCAATGGAATTGTGTTCCACTCCAGTCGACGGCAACATTTAACCAGAGGAAAGTAATTGACGTCTTTATATGTAAAAAAAAAAAACAAAGTTGATCTGTTTGACACCTAAACGGGTTGCGGTGGATGGCATTAGCAAGACATCAAACCCGTCATTTTTTTGAAATTTTGTGTTTGCAAAGAGCCATTAAAACACAGCCTGAGGGCACGTCAGCCGGACCGCGGCGTGCCGAGGACATGAAGTCAAGTTCACACACAGTTGAAGAGAGAAGACTAGACGGGCAGACACTGCCATCACTTACATGCTCAATTAGCGATGTTGTTTTTGGACAAATTCACCAAAACTGTGCACATGGTGCCGCTCAATCGGCATATTTCTCAATTAAGACCCAAACAAAAGCCCCGGAAGAAAAAAAAAATGACAAGTCATTGTGAAAATGTGAATCAGCCCGAAAATGCTACCTGCTAAGACAGGTATGATTTATGTGATGGCCATTTTTTTTTTCATTTTTCAGCCTTTCAACAAAGTTGTGCTCTGTTGTCGCCATGTCCTGAAGCAACGAGGGCCTCATAGATTTCACAATGTTATTAATTCACTCCTGCCTAAACGGGTTGCATTGCAACAGGAAAAATAATCAGCCTTGTTTAGAATCAATAACACAATTTGTAAATTTGTTCATGTATATTTCAGTCCGAGCACGTACTTTGACGAAACGGTGCTTGATCGGGCAGGCAAGCCAAGTCACATGTAACCATACCTGTTGATGAGTGGATGAATTCACACATTTGTATTGCTGCCTCGACGGGCTGCTGTTGATATAAAAAAATGAAAAGAGCAAAGTAATTGGTGTGCCTGCCATGATTGAGTTACATGTACCCCATAAATGTACCTGTTGATAAGTGAATGAATTCACACAATCGGGTCGCTGCCTCGACGGGCTGCTGTGGATATATAAAAAAAAGAAAAGAGCAAAGTAATTGGTGTGCCTGCCATGAATGAGTTACATGTAACTGAAGTTTCCTCCTATCTATTTGCTATCTCTCTAGCTAGCTAGCAATGTGGCTAGCTATTTATTAGCTATATGGCTATCTAGCTAAGTAGCTAACTGTCTATCTGGCTATCTATAAGCTATCTGTTAGCTAGCTAGCTAGCGTTCTATCTATTTGAGTTACTTGTAGCTTGAGTGAACGCTGGCGCATGTGGCTGCCACTGCTCACCCGCAGAAAAAAACGATTTTGTGAGTGTAAAGTGACCTTGACAGTTTTGAAAGGCGCTTAGAAACGAAATGCATTATTATTATTATTATTATTATTATTATTATTATTGTAATGAAAGAACAGCCTACCTTTATTTGCCGCCTAAATGGGCTGCAGCAGATATTGCTATGGGCCCTTGAGCAAAGTAATCGTGGCGCATGCTGGTATGGGGCAATTTTACCCCCCAAAAAACATGAAGGGTGCTATTATAAGAAATGGGGTCATGACGACTAAACGGGCTGCAGCATGGACAGAAATAGGAAGAGTGATTTGCACTTTTTTTCCACCATCTTGTCATACTTCATCCTGGGTTCATTTCGAGGCTGTCGCCTTCGTTTACAGGCTCAAATTATTCCCCATGCGAGTTAAAATAACACCTAACCCCCCCTGCCCCCCGTTTATTCATTAACTACCCCCAACGCGTCACCTGAGAGCTCCCCCCCTCCATGTTTTATTTCTTTTTCAATAAGGATTCCAAGCTTGATGATGATGATTGCCCTAGCCACTTCACAATAATATATCTATTGATATTCGCCAAATGTATTTTTTTCCCTTATTTTTGTCGGTTCTCAATGTATTTTTTTTGTGTATTGTATGTATTTCAATCTATTTATTTATGTATTTATGTATTAATATCTGTGTAAGCTCTCAGTCGTACAGGAGTGGTCCATCGATGAAAAGGTTTCTTCAGCCGTCATCTGTACTTCTTTGAAGGTGTGGGACGTTTCGCTTCTTATCCAAGAAGCTTCGTCAGCAAACTAAAGTCTTACTGGTAGTTTCGACCCTATATATATATCCCTCCTGTCCGGACTCTGCTATGATAGGTACCTGCTCTCAGGATGGGGGGGAGCAGAGGACTACTCCTTGCGGCTCCACTGATTGCTTCTATTTTTGTGACTGACGACTGGCCTGATTGCCCTATTTGCTCTGGTATCTGGTATTGTTTTTGTTTGTTTCTTTGTTTATTTATTTGTGTCTATTTTTATATTTATTAATTGTTTTATTTGTTTATTTACTTGTTTATTTATGTGTATTTGTGTATTTATTTTTTGTCTATTTATTATTTTATGAATTTATTTTGTTTGTGTGTTTTTGTCATTATTTATGTTCCTTTACTTGTGTCTATTCTTGTATTGTTTATGCATTTGGAATTTATTTATTTTTTTGTATGTTGCTGTCATTATTAATGTATTTTTTGTATGTTTCTGTCATTATTTATGTATTTATTTTTATCTATTTATTTTATTCTATTTTATTTATTTGTCTATTTTTCTATTTGTTTGTGTAATTGTGTTATTTTATTTGTATTGTTTCTGTCACTATTTATTTATGTTTGTTTATTTGCATGTCTATTTTTGTATTTTTTTGCGTCTATCTATCTATCTCTATCTATCTATCTATCTATCTATCTATCTATCTATCTATCTATCTATCTATCTATCTATCTATCTATCTATCTATCTATCTATCTATCTATCTATCTATCTATCTATCTATCTATCTACCTATCTTTATTATTTATTTATTTCCATATGTATTTATTTATTTGTCTATCTATGTATTCATTATTTATTTATTTATGTATTTATTTATTTATTGTCGTTCAAAAATGACCAACCAGAGACCGACCAGGGACACTGCTGCTTTTCGCATGACTTGAGTGTCGTTCACCGCCACAACATCTCAACATTTTTACACTCGAGCCAAAGCAACAAAAGAAATAAACAAAATAAAAAAGGGATCAAAGTCAAAAGTCAAAGTCAAAGTCAGCTTTATTGTCAAATATGCTAATATGTATGACATACAGCACAGATGAAATCCTTGCGATTCCTCCTATTCAAAATGTTGGGCTCCTTCTTCCTCTTGCCTTATTGAAGCCATACTGGCTTTAGATTGGAGGCGCACCACTTGAAGGTCAACACACTCCAGACTGATGACTCGCACCCACTTCTGGCGTATGCGTACAAGCATGTGTGGGATGTGTGTAGCACTCTTATTGGTTTTTAATATCTATATATATTATTTTTTTTCTAGACAGAGTGCGTAAGGTGAAATGTGTGTATCCCAAAAATTAATTCCCCATAGGAAACCATTAAAATGAGAATAATCCGTTCCCAGGTCCCCATGAAACATCATTTTTCTACTAAAAAAAGCCTTAAAACTACACAAAATATACCTTATTTTATGTATAATAAATGTATTATAGTATTATGATTAAAGAAATAAACTGTACTGTACAATAAAGTCATTTTATTTACCTTTGTGACGGTCGTTAATGGCTTGATGGAATGGAGTGGCCGGTTTCAGCAGCATTAAACACTTGATGAGGAACATCTTCTTACACCATCTTGAGGAACGATCCCTTGTAGGTGCTTTCTCTGTGATAATTGTATCTAGTTCTTCATCAATTGTGATCTGTTTAGCTGGGTTGATAGCTTTTTGCATCAAGTGTACAGATAACTTGTTCGGGTTATTTGTGGAGGTTATTGATGGGATATTTTAACCTTGCAGTCTACACTCTGCATCAAAGTTGAAACAAGTCCAAATTGCACTGTTTTCTATCCATTTTCTCACCATGTTACTTTTTTTTCACTTTTGTTTTTTTTTTGTTTCAAGCTCTGTCCTCTCCGTTTCGTGTATGTGTGTGTTTTCTCACACTCTGTCTGTCTGCCTGTGTCTTTAATGTTTAACCCCCCCCCCCCACACACACACACACACACACTGCTGGGTTCTTGATCAATCACGTGGCTTTAACCGAAGACGCCATTTTGGTTTTTGGAGAACGGCCTCACTCTCTCTCTGTCTGTAAGCCCATCCCCCACTGCTGCGTTCTTGACCAATCACGTGGCTTTAACCGACGACTGGGGGCGGGGAATAGAGGACAAAAAAAAAAAATTCCGCTGCCATTTCCTTGTGTCACGAACGACACATCACTCATTGTGGCAGCTCCGTGTGTATCCCGAAAAATAGTTGGTATGCCAAGGTAAAATTTTCATAAATGTATCGTTCGTAAACCGAAAAGTTCGTAAACCGAAAAGTTTGTAAACCGAGGTATCACTGTAGATATTTTTTTTTTTTCCTGGAGTGTCAAAGAGAGTTCAGCTCTTTAGCTTGTTTACATATTTAACATAACTGCTGCTCTTAGTCGCCGGCGGGCGCTAAGCTAAGTCCCCTTTGGCTTAGTGGCTTGTGATGTCGCCGTTGCAACGGGATCGTGTCAGACCAGGCCGAGGGTTGCCGTGCTGAAAGATGAATGAAGTTGAGGGCCTGGAAGGGGCAGGGGGGGGGGGTTAATGCAGGGTTGAGTGAGATGGACATTTGGCAGTTTGAAACATGTCTGGAAGATGCCCTTAGTCTCCTACAAAATTAATTTCTCAAAATGGCAACATGACTTTACAAATGATAACCTTTGTTGATTATATTTTCCTATCGTTACCCTGGATTATTTCACTCCGCAATCTCCATTTGTTGTACTATGCCCTTAGTCTCCCACAGAATTAATTTCTTAAAATGGCAACGTGACTTTAAAAATGATAACGTTTGTTGATTATATTTTTGTATCTTTTACTGGACGCCAAAGTGTTTCACTCTGCAATCTCCACTTTGTTGCATTATGCCCATAGTCTCCAATGGAATTAATTTCTCAAAATGACAACGTGACTCTACAAATGATAACCTTTGTTGAATATATTTTCCTATCTGGACACCAAATTATTTCATGCCGCAATGTCCACTTTGTTGCATTATGCCCTTAGTCTCTAACAGAATTAATTTCTCAAAATGACAATGTGACTCTACAAATGATAACTTTTGTTGAATATATTTTCACATCTTTACTCTAGACACCAAAGTATTTCACTCCGCAATCTCCACATTGTTGTACTCTGCCCTTAGTGTCCCACAGAATAAATTTCTTAAAATGACAACGTGACTTTACAAATGATAAACCTTGTTGAATATGTTTTCGTATCTTCAGTCTGCACGCCAAAGTGTTTCACTCCGCAATCTCCACGTTGTCGTACTAGGCCCTTAGTCTCCCACAGAATTAATTTCTCAAAATGACAACGTGACTATAAATGATAACTTTTGTTGGCCATGTTTTCGTATCTTCACTCTGGACACCAAAGTGTTTCACTCCGCAATCTCCACTTGGTTGCAACAAGCCCGCAATCTCCTCTTTCACAAATTGTGTCATATTAACCATGAGATGGGTGAAGGAGGGGGGGGGGGGGTTCCTTGAAATACCAAACTAATCCTGAAATGCTGAACTTCGCTGACCATGTTATGCATTAACTATGTATGTCGCACTTCGCAGTCTCCGCTTGGTCGCACTTTGCCCTTAGTTTCCAGTTCGACGTTTGGGAGTTGTCTCATGTTTCCGCTTCTTCCTGTACTAAAAAAGAAAAGAAAATCCTTTATGGGGTCCATAAATAGTCATCCAGAGCGATCTTGAAGTATCGTATTGTCCAAAATCGGCTCCATGTTGCCCCACCTTCATATTCCATTACAGATTCAAAATAGCTGCCGACGGTGTTTGCAGCTGTTTTTCGCCGCTAAAATAATCCCTCTGCGGTTAGCGTAGCATCACTAAATATGGACGCCTCTGTCATGGGGTCGCAGGAACAACTGCTCTGCCGGTTGAACTCAATAATTCTGGGGTAATAGAATGTCATTGAGGTTGGGTCGGAGCAGGATGTCAGTAGCCCCTTTCACGCTGCCTGAAAAGCCTGGACATTTTCCCCTTGTTGTCACTATTCCGCGTGAAAGGTCGACACGGAATTGCGGGATGAAGCGAACCAGATTGTTTCATTGCTTAATTGGTAGTAGAGTAACAGAGTGGTCGCTTCAGAACAGGAATTTGTGTCAATATCCCTTTCACGCTGCTATTTCAAACTGTCTTTTACGCCCGTGGCCCTGTTTTCTGTGTGAAAGGTACAAACGTGGAAAGATGGTGACAAAGAATTTCATCTCTCTCGAGAAAAGTAACATTTTTCAGAGTGGAATGACACGTCAGTAGCCTCTTTCACGCTGCCTGAAAAGGCTGGACTTTCCCCCCCCCCCCACTGTTGTCACTGTGAAAGGTACAGGCACGGAGTTGCCGTATGAAGTGAACCAGATCGTTTAATTGCTTAAAAGGCACAATGGAAATATGGTGACAAAGAATACCTGTCAAATTCGACCCCTTTCACGCAGAAAGTTGTTGCTTTTCAGGTATCGTAAGTGACGCGCGAAAGGCGCGCATGCAAAATGGGTAGAGTGTAATTGACAGGCGCATTTTCTGCGCTCAGAGGTAGTCGAGTGCAATGTGTCAATAGCCCCTTTCACACTGCTTCCATGGTGCTTTTGTCTGTGTGAAAGGCACCCATTGTTTGGAATGCTTGCGGTTACCAAAGAAGAACTTGTATCAGCAAGTCCACTCCTGGTCTTTTTCGTTACCTCATCCCACCTGTGCCGGAGGTTGTTATCAACCCACATACACCCCTTTTACACCCCCACCCCGCCTCCACTTTTCTTGGTGGACACTAATGCATTCTCATTTGCTCCTGCTTTGTAATAAAAGCCCTTCGTCTTCACCCCCCTCATCCCCCTTCATCCTGCTCATTGTTTCCTCACTCAGCACTTGTCTGATTTACTGCCGGCTCACTCGCATCGGTGTTTTGTTACCGATGCATCGTGCGCCCCTTACACACGCATTTTCATTTTTATTTTGACTTCGCTTCTTCCGTGTTAACTGTTTTATCTTTTGCATCTTGATGTATAAATAACAATTGACCCGTATAATATAATATTTTTTCTGTGGGTGAGCAGCGGCAGCCACACGTTACTGCTTGATAGCTCATAGATAGGTAATAGCTAGCCAGCTAGCTAGATAAGTAATAGACAGTTAGCCAGCTAGCTAGATAAGTAATAGACAGCTAGCCAGCTAGCTAGATGGGTAATGGATTGCTGGCCAGCTAGCTAGACGGGTAATGGGTGGCTGGGCAGCTAGCTAGATGGGTAATGGATGGCTAGCAAGCTAGCTAGACGGGTAATGGATGGCTGGCCAGCTAGCTAGATGGGTAATGGATGGCTAGCAAGCTAGCTAGACGGGTAATGGATGGCTGGCCAGCTAGCTAAACGGGTATTAGATGGCTGGCCAGCTAGCTACACAGGTAATGGATGGCTGGCCAGCTAGCTAGATGGGTAATGGATGGCTAGCAAGCTAGCTAGGTGGGTAATGGATGGCTGGCCAGCTAGCTAAATGGGTATTGGATGGCTGGCCAGC